>NW_024396746.1:0-37780 GCF_004115215.2 Ornithorhynchus anatinus | reverse complement strand
TTCCTAAATTCTACTCCCCGGCCCAGTAGCCCTGAAGTCTAGGATCACGGTGATCGTCTTGGCCAAAACTGTGGAAATGGCCACAGAGAAGGTGACTCTGAAGGCTGTCTGTCGCAGAAGGCAGGAGGTTGGGCTGGGGTGGCCTACGAAGGTCAAGCAGGACAGGAAACAGAGTAGTAGGGCCGTGAGGAGTATGTAACTGAGACTCCGGTTGTTAGCTTTCACTATGGGGGTGTCCCGGTGAAGGATGAAGACCCCCAAAACCAGCGCAGTGATGAGAGAGAAACAGAGGGCTAAGGACACCAGCACCATTCCCAAAGGCTCCTGGTAAGAAAGGAAGGCCACAGTTTTCAGGGCACACTGATTTCTTTCAGGAATTGGAAATTCATCTTCAGGGCACCTAATGCACTGATCCACATCTGAAAGGGATAAATGGAATTTCACACCTCCTTTGAGTCAAAGCATGAAATTCCGGTCCCTGGGTAAGGGAAGTCCATAATACAGGTGTAAAGGAATGCAGAGAAGAGCAACCAGAAGAATCAACTGGATGGAGAAGTTGTGTCTCCAAGACTGGAACTTGTCTAGTAACTTCACTGTATTGTACTCTCCCGAGTACTTAGGACCGCGCTCTGCACACAAGGTTTCTTTTCCAAACTCCTAGAATGAGTAATCTACACTCGCTCTCTTGAATTCCTCAACTCCAATCTTTCCTGGACCCCCTCCAATCTAGCTTCCATTCCCCCCCACCCAATCCACCCAAACTGCCTTCTCAAATGTCAACAGTGACCTCCTTCTTGCCAAATCCAATGGCTCCTACTCTATCCTAATCTTCCTCGACCTCTCAGCTGCCTTTCAAACTGTCGACCATGCCCTACTCCTCAACACTTTACCTAACCTTGGATTCACGGACTTCGCCTTCTACTGGTTCTCCTCATCTCTCTGGCCGTTCATTCTCAGTCTCCTTCACAGGCTCCTCCTCCCCATCTCATTTCCTCACTGTAGGGGTTCCTCAAGGGTCAGTTCTTGGACCCTTTCTGTTCTCCATCTATACTCACTAGCTTGGTGAACTCATCCACTCTCGCGGATTCAACTATTATCTCTACGCAGATGACACCAAAGCTATATCTCCTCCCATGTTCTCTCTCCTTTTCTCCAGGCTCTCATCTCCTCCTGCCTTCAGGGCATCTCCACTTGGATGTCTACCGCCACCTAAAACTCAACATGTCCAGGATGGAGCTCCTTATGCTCCTTCCCAAACCCTGTCCTCTCCCTTTCCCGTCACTGTGGATAGCAAGACCATCCTTCCCGTCTCAAAAGCCCGCAACATTGGTGTCATCCTCGACTCTACTCTCTTATTCACCCCACACATCCAGGAAGAGGAGAGTGACATGCCCGGAGTGTTTCTGTAGAAAGAAAATCCAGGCAGCTGAGTGAAGTATAGACTGAAGCGGAATGAGACAGGAGAATGGGAGATCACAGAACAGGCTGATGTAATAATCCAGTCGAGATATTAAGAGAGATTTTAGCAGCAGGGAGGCAGGTTGGATGGAGAGGTAAGAGCGGATCTTGGTGATGTTGTGAAGGAGAGACCGGCAGGTGCTGGTGATGGATTGGATGTGTGGGGTGAATGAGAGCGCAGAGTCGAGGATGACACCAAGGTTGCGGGCTTGAGAGACGGGAAGGAGGATAGTGCCATCTACAGTGACAGGGAAGTCAGGGAGAGGAAAGGGTTTGGGAAGGAAGATAAGTCAAGTGACAAGTCACCACTTTTCTTTGCCTCATTTAACTCATCTGTAAAATGGGGAATAAAATTGTGAGCCCCCTTTGTGACGGAGACTGTGTCCAACTTGCTTATCTAGCAATTAGTACAGTATTTGACACTTAGCGGAAACTTAGCAGAAACTATAATAATAGTGATAGTAATAATAATGATACTAATAAAAATCCTCCAAGCATCTTGTTGCTTCTATCAGAGAATGAGACTCAGATTAGAATTATTGTGGTAGTTGTTAATAATAATAATATTAATAGCAAATTGGTATTTGTTAAGCTCTTACTGTATGCAGAGCACTGTTCTAAGCGTTGGGGTAGATACAGGGTAATCAGGTTGTCCCAAGTGAGGCTCAGACAACTGAGGCCCAGAGAAGTGAAGTGACTTGCCCACAGTCCCACAGCTGAAAAGTGGCAGAGTCAAGATTCAAACCCATATCTTCTGACTCCCAAACCCGTGCTCTTTCCACTGAACCAAGCAGGGACACGATGTTTTCGGCAGGTGTCCCTGGATTCATCCCCGCTCCCAGCCCCATGGTAGTCATGTACACATCAGCAATTCATTTCTTTAGAGTAATGTCTGTCACCACCTCTAGGTTGCAAGCTTGTCGTGTCTGTTTTATTGTTATACTGTAGTCTCTCAAGCATTCATTCATTCCTTCAATCGTATTTATTGAGCGTTTTCTGTGTGCCGAACACCGTACTAGCTGCTTGGAAAATACAACTCGGCAAGCAATTGGTCCAGTGCTCTGCACACAGGAAGTGCTCAAAAATATGACCGACAGATCAGTGGCATTTACTGAACACTCCCTGTGTGCAGAGGATTATATTAAGAGGTTCGTTCATTCATTCATTCATTCATTCATTCGCATTTATGAAGCACTTACTGGGTGTAAAGTACCATACTATGCTCTTGGGAGAGTGCAGCATAACAATAAATAGACACATTCCTTCCCACAGTGTGATTGGAAGAATGATAATTATGGTACTTTTCAGCGCTTACTGTGTGCTAAGCACTGTTGTAGACACTGGACTGTTCTAAGCAATAGTGCAATATAGCAGAATTGGTGGACACGTTCCTGGCACATGACGAGCTAATAGTCTAGAGGGGGAGACAGGCGCTGATATAAAAAATCAATTTTTTATTTTTTTTATTGATTATAAAAATCAATTTTTTTAGAGAAACAGCGTGGCTCGGTGGAAAGATCCCGGGCTTTGGAGTCAGAGGTCATGGGTTCGAATACCGGCTCGGCCACTTGTCAGCTGTGTGACTTTGGGAAAATCACTTAACTTCTCGGTGCCTCAGTTACCTCATCTGTAAAGTGGGGATTATGACTGTGAGCCCCAGGTGGGACAACCTGATTCCCTTTTGTCTACCCCAGCGCTTAGAACAGTGCTCGGCACATAGTAAGCGCTTAACAAATACCAACATTATTATCATTATTATTAATTTTTCCTATGGGATGCAGAGCTATGTACATAAGCGTTTGGAATATACAATTCGGCTGAATATCAGATGTTCACTGTGCACAGATCCAAGTGCATAGGCGACCCAGAAGGAAGAAGGTGCTGGGAAAGGAGGGTTTAATCAAGGAAAGCGTCTTGGAAGAAATATCACCTTAAAAAGCCTTTGAAGACGGTGAGAGGGTGATCTGGTGTATATGAAAGGGGCCAGATGGAGGGAGAAAAACTCCTCACTCTAGGCTTCAAGGCTCTCCATCACCTTGCCCCTTACTACCTCTCCTCCCTTCTCTCTTTCTACTGCCCACCCCGCATGCTCTGCTCCTCTGCCGCCCACCTCCTCACCATCCCTCGGTCTCGCCTATCCCGCTGTTGACCCCTGGGCCACGTCCTCCTGCGGTCCTGGACTGCCCTCCTTCCTCACCTCCGTCAATCTAATTCTCTTCCCCTCTTCAAATCGCTACTTAAAGCTCACCTCCTCCAAGAGGCCTTCCCAGACTGAGCTCCCCCCCCTCTGTTCCCTCTACCCCCACCTTCACCTCTGCGCAGCTAAACCCTCTTCTCCCCCCTTTCCCTCTCCTCCTCCCCCTCTCCCGTCCCACCCCCTCAGCACTGTACTCGTCCGCTCAACTGTATATATCTTCATCACCCTATTTATTTTGTTCATTTCATTTAATGAGATGTACATCACCCTGATTGTATTGGTTTGCCATTGTTTTAATGAGATGTTCTTCCCCCTAACTCTATTTATTGCCATTGTTCCTGTCTGCTTGTCTCCTCCGATTAGACTGTAAGCCCGTCAAAAGGAAGGGACTGTCTCTATCTGTTGCCGATTTGTACATTCCAAGCGCTTAGTACAGTGCTCTGCACATAGTAAGCGCTCAATAAATATTATTGATTGAATGAATGAATGAATGAATGGGATAGGGTTAGGTGGTGCGAAAGATGAGATCGAGGCCTGGTGAGCAAGCTGACACTAAACAAGCGGAGTGTGTGGCCTGGCCTGAGGTAGGACTTCAGTGAGGTAAGGTAGGAGGGGATGAGCTAACTGAGTGATTTCAAGCGAGTGATAAGGGGTTTCCGTATTTCATTTCAACCATTTCTACAATCTTACTGGCTTCTGGTCCAAGATGACAATCTCGGATCTCGTCGAATCACGCCTTCTCAGTGGTATTCACTGAGCACTTATTGTGTGCAGAGCACTGTACTAAACACTTGCGGGAGTACCTCAGAACAGAGTTGGAAGACACACCTCCCCTCCCCCCTCCCACAAAACAGCCTTCTGACCAGAGGAGGAGATAGACATTAAAATAAATTACTGCTATAGATAGGAGGGCTTTGGGCTGAGGGTGGGTTGAACACGAGCATGAAACAGCCTCCCTTAAACTGCCCGGCAGATTCTGGGCCATGAAGGCCAACCTGAGGCTGACCAGGGCCAGGAGCCCCATGTAGCCAAGGATGCAGTAGACAGCAGTAGCGGAGTCTTCTTTTTACTAGATGATGATGATGACTCTGGCCTTGGGCGCCGTGTCCACACCAGAGAAGGGGAGGGGAGATCCCGAGACAGACCGTGCAGATGCCAATTGTACCAGGGAGCAGATGTGGATGATGGAGGAAGGCACCCTGCGCTCCAGTCATTTCCTCATTCAGCTCCCTGGTTCAGCGGCCCTGAAGTCCATCACCATGGTGACCGTCTTGGCCAACACGGCAGAAATAGCCACAGAGAAGAAGATTCCTGAATCCATGTATTACAGGATACAGGTCATCTCACCTTCCTCCTGCTCCCGCTCCTCCTCCTCCTCTTCCTCCCCCTTCTTCCTTCCTTACCTCAGAAAACACCCCATCCCACGTTATCCTCTCCTCACTGAGGGTCGGATATTGTCCACCTGAGGTCAGGGGCAGGAACTCTCCGACTATGATGTAGACTTTGGTGCTGTTCTGTAAAACGTGATAGTTCAGGATTTCGAACTTACTGGTCACCCATCCGGGGTCATCCAAATAGATCTGCTCACCGATGCGGGTGTGGGACCGAGTGTTCTTCAAGAATGAGTGGAGCTGGAGGGAGAGGGGGAAAATGGCGATTGAAGTCACCAAAGAGGCAGTACTGTCGAGTGGATAGCCACAAGGACTTGATTTCTCAGCCCGGTTGTGCCACTTCTCTGCTGGGGGATCTTGAGCAAGTCATATCACTTCTCTGTGCCTCAGTTCCCTCATTTTACCAAGGGGGATTAGGACTGTGAGCCCCATGTGGGATTCATTCATTCTATAGTATTTATTGAGCGTTTACTATGTGCAGAGCACTGTACTAAGCGTTTGGAATATACAATTCGGCAACAGATAGAGACAATCCCTGCCCAGTGACAGGCTCACAGTCTAAATGGGCAAGATAGACAGCAAAGAAAAACAGAAGAAATCAAAAACAAGACAACATCATTCAGATGAATAGAATCAAGGAGATGCACACCTTATTAACAAAATAAATAGGTTAATAAATAATATATACAAATGAGCACAGTGCTAAGGGGAGGGGAAGGGGGAAGAGCAGAAGGTGGGGGGCGGGGGAGGAGAGGAAAAGGCTGGCTCAGTCTGGGAAGGCCTCCTGGAAGAAGTGACCTCTCAGTAAGGCTTTGAAGAGGGGAAGAGAGTTACTTTGGCAGATGTGAGGAGGGAGGGCATTCCAGGACAGAGGTAGGACGTGGGCCAGTGGTCGATGGCGGGATAGGGGTGAACGGGGGACAGTGAGGAGGTGAGTGGCAGAGGAGTGGAGCTTGCGGGGTGGGCAGTTGAAAGAGAGAAGGGAGGTGAAGTAGGAGGGGGCAAGGTGATGGAGAGCTTTGAAGTCAAGAGTGAGGAGTTTTGTTTCATGTGAAAGTTGATAGGCAACCACTGGAGGTTTTTGAGGAGGGGAGTGACATGCCCAGAGCGTTTCTGTAGGAAGATGATCTGAGCAGCGGAATGAATAAACTGGAGTGGGGAGAGGCAGGAGGAAGGGAGATTAGAGAATAGGCTGACAGGATAACCCAGTAGGGATATTATGAGAGCTTGTACTAGCACGATAGCAGTTTGGATGGAGAGTAAAGGCGGGTCTTGACGATATTGTGAAGGTGAGACCGGCAGGTGTTGGTGACGGATTGGGTGTGTGGGGTGAATGAGAGAGCTGAGTCAAGGACGACACCAAGTTTGCGGGCCTGAGAGACTGGAAGGATGGTAGTGCCGTCCACAGTGACAGGGAAGTCAGGGAGAGGGCAGGGTTTGGGAGGAAAGATAAGGAGCTCAGTTTTAGACATTTTGAGTTTTGGGTGGCCGGGCGACTATCCAGGTGGAGACGTCCTGGAGGCAGGAGGAGATACGAGCCAGAAGGAGAGAACAGGGGAGGAGATGTAGATTTCGGTGTCATCTGCATAGAGATGAGAGTTGAAGCCGTGGGAGCGAATGAGTTCACCGAGGGGAGTGAGTATAGATGGAGAACAGAAGAGGGCCAAGAACTGACCCTTGAGGAACCCCTACAGTTAGTGGATGGGAGGGGGAGGAGGAGCCTAGAAGGAGACCGAGAATGAACGGCCATAAAGATAAAGGGAGAGCCAGGAGAGGACGGAGCCCGTGAAACCAAGGTGAGATAAGGTATGGAGGAGAAGGGGATGGTCGACAATGTCAAAGGCAGCTGAGAGGTAGAGGAGGATTAGGATAGAGTAGGAGCCATTGGATTTGGAAAAAGGTGGTCATAGGTGACCTTTGAGAGGCCAGTCTCAGTGGAGTGGAAGGGACGGAAGCCATATTGGAGGGGGTCCAGGAGAGAGTTGGATTTGAGGAATTCAAGACAGAGAGTGTAGACGACTCGTTCAAGGAGTTTGGAAAGGAAGAGGAGGAGGGAGATAGGACGATAACTGGAAGGGGAAGTGGGGTCGAGAGAGGTTTTTTTTTTAAGGATGGGGGAGACACGGGCATGTTTGAAGGCAGAGGGTAAGAAGCCATTGGAGAGGGAGTGGTTAAAGATAGAAGTTAAGGAGGGGAGGAGGGAAGGGGCGATTGTTTTTATAAGGTGAGCTGGAATGGGGTCCGAAGCACAGGTGGAGCGGGTGGCACTTGCCATGAGGGAGGAGATCTCCTCTGAGGATGCTGCAGGGAAGGATGGGAAAATACGGGAGAGAGTTGGGAGCAGGGTGGGATGGAGAAGAAGGAAGGGTGACTTTGGGGAGCTAAGACCTGATGGTGTTAATTTTCGTAATGAACTTGGTGAACTAGATCGTTGGAGGTGAGGGATGGAGGAGGGGGAGGAACAGAGGGCCTGAGGAGAGAGTTAAAAGTCTGGAACAATTGGCGGGCGTGATAGGCATGGACATCAGTGAGAGAAGAAAAGTAGTTTTGCCTGGCAGAGGAGAGGGCAGAGTTAAGTCAGGAAAGAATAAGTTTGAAGTGAATAGGATTGGCTTGGTGCTTAGACCTTTGCCAGCAGCACTCAGCAGCTCGAGCATAAGAGCAAAGGAGGCAAACAGAGGCAGAAATCCAGGGCTGCGGGTTAGTGAACTTGAGCCAACCTGATTAGCTTTGTGTGTTCCCCTGCACTTGCTGGGAACTGTGCTTGGAACATAGTGAAGATTTAACAAACATCATTTAAGACAAAAGGGTGAATGTTCCTCTGACCATAAGATGGCCATACCCGGCTCAATCCATGCAGAAGTTACCCAGGAACTCGAATAACTGGACTCTGACTGCAGGGGACCACAGGTGGATGAAAGCTTCCTTAGACTGGGCTTCAGCGAGGGATGCAAGAATTACCTGCCATGGATGAGGAACCCAAATTGGACCATCTCCCGAAGTCTCCATGTCCTTCGCAGCCCAGATCTCTTGGTGGAAGGCATGAGCTATGGTATACACAGCGCTGTACACGCTGTTACTCTGGGCAGACAGGTTCATTTCCCAGAAGTCCAAGGACCTGTTTTCCAACGTATCTTTTCAATTACACAATCTCTGTAAATCTATATCCTGCAGAAACCTACACTCAAAGGCCCACTCCCAGAACATCACCCCTTCCAAATCCCTGAAACCCAGAATCTCCTTCTTATGGACAGAAAATGACAAGGAGCCTTGGAAAAAGGTGTTATTTCTCATATACATATTTGTTGAAAAATCCCAATCGGATGTGGTGACCCAGACTTTGCCGAAAGCAGGGATGTAGTTCATAAAATATACAATTGCCAGTAAAGAGAATGTATCCCCATAGGCAGCGACTACATTCGCCGGCAATGTAACAATACCTCTTTGGTCATTTACAAAACTGAATAGACTTGGGTGAAAGTATTCATCGATCCTTTTAACATAAGCCACACAGATGCCTTTCTTGGCCATCTCTTCTGTTAGGATAGTAACAAACAACTCCCCTCCAACGTCAGCGGTGACCACGAGGCCAATCCAGACCCAGTGAAAACGTTTCATGAGACGGATCATCCCTGAGGGCAGATCTGGGGAACTCGCAGAGATCTGATAGAGAGATGGGAACTGGGCCTTATCTCTGAGAGTGGGGTCCTATGGGCCGTAGCAGATCTACATGGGAGACAGAGTGGAGAGAAGAAGGGACTCTGGAGTGGACACAAAGATAGGCAGACATCACTGCTCCGTGTTTCCAAATCGGTCAATCAATTCATGGGATTTACTTAAGGAGGGTATTCATAGCTTTGAAATCTCTTTCAGGCTCCAACAAATTTTCTGGACTTTCTGAGTCCTCTAGACTACAAGCTCCTATTGGGCAGGAAATGCATCTCCAAGCTCTGTTATACTATCTTACTCCAAGCTTTTAATGCAGTGTTCTGCACAAGGTAATCAATCAATCAATCAGTCAACGGTATTTGCTGAGCATTTTTTATCGTGCAGAACACCTAACCAAGCATTTAGTACTCAGCGCTTAAGGGCAGGGAACATACCTGCTACCTCAGTTACATTGCACTCTCCCAAGCGCTTAGAACAATGTTCAGCCAAAAAGTAAGTGTTCAATAAACATCACTTATTGGTTGACTTGAGTTTCCTCAACAGCTGCATTTGGGGTCTGCTCCTTGACACCTGAATGTAGACATTAATGCCATCTGTGGCTCAGCACTCATGCCCGCTGCCCTTTTATTCTTCCCCACCCAATGGTGCCACCTCTCCCTCTGCTCCTGCCCATCCTACATGCCGGGGAGGGAACACAGATATTTACTCTGTGGAGTTGGTAATGACAATCAGCTTGTCTGTGAAGTTCTCATCGTCACCTAAATTATTCATAATCATATACAGAGAGAGGAGTCCTCCAATCACCACATCTCCATCCTGGTAGTAGCCACTAGAATAAAATTTCTCTCCAGGGTGCAGGGACGACTGACCATCCTGCATTGAACATCACGCAGCCAGGAGAATAGGATGGTCCACTGAAGACTAAGCCTCATGGTCACAGACCTAAAACATAAAGGGAAAACTACTCACTGAGGGACAGGCTGACCCAGAGGCTGATCAGTTGAGATGAGAGAGCTGTTCATTGTTTCTGGGTCCCCTAAGGATTTGTTCCACACACTGGTGCAGCTCCTGGAAGGATAGGGTCCTCATTCCAGGGCAGCGGTGGGAGTGGATAAGGGTGTTATTTATAGTGATGTTTTGACCTGATGCCAGAGATACTGGTTCCACCTGATGATCTTTGTTTTCGGTGGCATAGGTGACCTGAGACTCCTCTGTCTCTTCCCTCTCGAAGCCCCTCCACCGCTCCCAGAGAGGCTGTGATTACAGTCACTGAGGAATAACGGTCTTGTAAAAGTTGCACCTGCGTACTCACGATCAGTGAACAAACAACTGTAAGAAATGTGTCTCCCAGCTCTGCTGTGTTGTATTCTGCTGTGTAGAACTCAGATATGAGTCGTACTTTTATTTATAAAAGTATAAATAATACTTTTATTATTATTATTATTGTTATCCTTATCATCTTTAATGGTGTTTGTTAGGTGCTTACTAGGTGCTAGGTACTGTACTAAGTGCTTCGGTAGACAGAAGTAAATCAGGTCGGACAAGGTTTCTGTCCCTCATGAACTCACAGTTTTAATCAGAAAAAGCAGCGTGGCTCAGTGGAAAGAGCATGGGCTTGGGAGTCAGAGGTCGAGGGTTCAAATCTCGGCTCAGCAGCTTGTCAGCTGTGTGACTTTGAGCAAGTCACTTCACTTCTCTGTGCCTCAGTTACCTCATCTGTAAAATGGGGTTACGACTGCAAGCTCCACGTGAGTCAGCCTGATCACCTTGTATCCCACCACAGCTTAGAACAGTGCTTTGCATATAGTAAGCGCTTAACAAATGTCATTATTGTTATTATTATCATTATTAATCCCCATTTTCTCAATGATGTAACTGAGGCACAGAGAAGTCAAGTGACATGCCCAAGGTCACACAGCCGACAAGCGGCAGAGAGGGATTTGAACCCAGATCATTCTCACCCCCAGGCCTGTGCTCCATCCACTATGCAACAGTGCTTCTTAATTATTGTTATTACTTTTTTTAGGGCTTATTATGTGTTGAGCACTGCTCTAAGCAAGGGGTAGATACAAGTTTATCAGGTGGAGCAGAGTCCCTATGGCACATGGGGCTCGCATTCTAACTAGGAGGAAAAATAGGTATTTGATCCATTTTACAGATGAGGAAACTGAGGCACTCATTCATTCATTCAATAGCATTTATGGAGCGCTTACTATGTGCAGAGCACTGTACTAAGCGCTTGGAATGTACAATTCGGCAAGAGAGACAATCCCTGCCCAGTGACGGGCTTACAGTCTAATCGGGGGAGACAGACAAAAACAATAGCAATAAATTGAATCAAGGGGATGTACAACTCATTAATAAAATAAATAGGGTAATAAAAATATGCACAAATGAGCAAATGAGCACAGTGCTGAGGGGAGGGGAAGAGAGAGGGGGAGGAGCTGAGGGAAAGGAGAGAAAGGGGGCTTAGCTGAGGGGAGGTGAAAGGGGGGCAGAGAGGCAGCAGAGGGAGCAGAAGGAAAAGGGGAAGCTCAGTCTGGGAAGGCCTCTTGGAGGAGGTGAGCTCTCAGTAGGGCTTTGAAGAGGGGAAGAAAGTTAATTTGGCGGAGGTGATGAGGGAGGGCATTCCTGGACAGCGGGAGGATGTGGGCCAGGGGTCGACGGCGGAATAGGCAAGAACGGGGGATTGTGAAGAGGTGAGTGGCAGAGGAGGGGAGCGTGCGGGGTGGGCAGTAGAAAGAGAGAAGGGAGGAGAGGTAGGAGGGGGCAAGGTGATGGAGAGCCTTGAAGCCCAGAGTGAGAAGCTTTTATTTTGTGCGGAGGTTGATAGGCAACCACTGGAGGTTTTTAAGGAGGAGAGTGACATGCCCAGAGTGCTTCCGCAGGAAGATGATCCGGGCAGCAGAATGAAGAATAGACTGGAGCGGGGAGAGACAAGAGGAAAGGAGATCAGAGAGAAGGCTGACACAATAATTCAGCTGGGATATTATGAGAGCCTGTACCAGTAAGATAGCCGTTTGGGTGGAGAGGAAAGGGCGGATCTTGGCGATATTATAAAGGTGAGACCATCAGGTCTTGATGATAGATTGGATGTGTGGGGTGAATGAGAGCGCCGAGTCAAAGATTTCAGGGAGGTTGCGGGCTTGAGAGACGGGAAGGATGGTCGTACCATCCACAGTGATAGGAAAGTCAGGTAGAGGACAGGATTTGGGAGGGAAGAAAAGGAGCTCAGTTTTGGACATGTTGAGTTTTAGGTGGCGGGCAGACATTCAGGTGAAGACGACCTGGACGGGGAGAGAACAGGGGCGGAGATGTAGATTTGTGTGTCATCTGCATAGAGATGATAGTTGAAGCTGTGGGAGCAAATGAGTTCACCAAGGGAATGAGTGTAGATGGAGAACAGAAGAGGGCCAAGAACTGACCCTTGAGGAACCCCTACAGTTAGTGAATGGGGGCGGGGGGAGGAGGAGCCCGCGAAGAAGACCGGGAATGAATGCCAGAAAGATAAGAGGAGAACCGGGAGAGGGCGGAGTTGATGAAGCCAAGGTGAGATAAGGTGTGGAGGAGAAGGGGATGGTCTACAGTGTCAAAGCTGAGAGGTTGAGGAGGATTAGGATAGAGTAGGAGCCATTGAATTTGGCAAGAAGGAGGACATGGGTGACCTTTGAGAGAGCAGTGTCGGTAGAGTGGAGGGGGCGGAAGCCAGATTGGAGGGGGTCCAGGAGAGAATGAGAGTTAAGGAATTCTAGGCAGCGAGTGCAGAAGACTCATTCTAGGAGCTTGGAAAGGAAGGGTAGGAGGGAGATAGGGCGATAACTGGAAGGGGAAGTGGGGTCGAGAGAGGGTTTTCCTAGGATGGGGGAGATATGGGCATGTTTGAAGGCAGAGGGGAAGAAACCATTGGAGAGTGAGCGGTTATAGATAGACGTTAAGGAGGGGAGGAGGGAAGGGGCGATGGTTTTTATAAGGTGAGCGGGAATGGGGTCCGAAGAACAGGTGGAGGGGGTGGCACTTGCGAGGAGGGAGGAGAACACGTCTGAGGATACTGCAGAGAAGGATGGGAAAGTAGGGGAGAGGGTTGGGGTGGGAGGAAGCAAAAGGTGGAGGGGTGACTTTGGGGAGCTCAGACCTGATTGTGTTAATTTTCGTGATGAAGTAGGTGGCCAGATCGTTGGTCTGGTGAGGGATGGGGGAGGGAGGAACCGGGTTGCCTGAAGAGAGAATTAAATGTCCTGAACAAATGGGGAGGGGGCGGAGACGGGCATGGGCGTCAATGAGGGAAGAAAAGAAGTTTTGTCTGGCGGAGGAGAGGGCAAAGTTAAGGCAGGAAAGAATAATTTTGAAATAGATAAGGTTGGCTTGGTGCTCAGACTTTCGCCAGTAGCGCTCAGCAGCTCAAGCATAAGAGCGAAGGAGGCAGACAGAGGCAGAGACCCAGGGCTGTGGGTTTGTGGAGTGAGAGCGGCGGAGGGAAAGAGGGGCGAGTGATTTGAGATGAGTGGAGAGGGTGAAGTTGAGAGCGGTAACCTGATCATCGAGCGTGGGAAGAGAGGATAGGGAGGCAAGGTGGGGAGAGATGCTTTTGGAGAGATGGATGGGATCAAGAGAGCGGAGGTGTCTGTGGGGGAGTAATACAGATTTGCAGGGGGAGAGAGTGTGAGAGAGGAGGCAGGTGAGAAGGTTATGGTCTGAGAGAGGGATTTCAGAGTTGGTGAGGGAGGAGAAAGTGCAGCAGTGGGAGATGACGAGATCGAGGGTGTGACCAAGTTGGTGAGTGGACGAGGTGTGGTGGAGCAGGAGGTTGGCAGAGTCAAGGAGCGATAGCAGGCGGTGGCAGAGGAATCACCGGGTACATCCATGTGGATGTTGAAGTCTCCGAAGATCAGAGGGGGCAGAGAGAAGGAGAGAAGGAAGGTGAGAAAGGGGTCAAGGCGGTTGAAGAAGTCGGAGGTGGGACCAGGAGGGCGGTAGATGACAGCTCCAAGAATCTGGAGGGGGTGGTAGAGACGAATGATATGGGCTTCAAAGGAGGGCAAGGAAGGGGAGGAGCGATAGTGCGGAAACGGCATCCGGGTGAGAGAATGAAGCCGACGTCTCCTCCCTTTTCGGTGAGTCTGGGAGAGTGTGAGAAGGAGAGGCCTCCGCTGGAGAGAGCAGCGGAGGAGGCTGTGTCTTCAGGAATGAGCCAGGTGTCCCTAAGGGCGAGGAGGAGGAAAGAGCGGGAAAGGAAAAGGTCAAGGATGAAAGGTAGTTTACCCGCAGTGGAGCGGGGATTCCAGACGTCACACTTGAAAGTAGCTGTGGGTGCTGCGGGGGAGGAGGGAGGGAGCGGGAGGAGGGGAGGGTTTGGATGGGAATGAGATGGCGGGGCCCTGGACGGGGAGCGGGGGATGAGGAGTGGCGGTGGGACAGGAGGACTGAGATGGGGCGTTGGTGGGGGAGAGGGAAGGGGAAGGGTGGAAGGAGGGCGTTTGGTGGGGTGGAGCTTAGGGGGAGGGGGAAGAGGGGTGGCGCTGGTAAAGTGGGGTTCTAGGGCGGGGGAGGGGAGGAGGGGAGGAGGCAGAGGAGAGAGCGGGAAAGAGCTGGACGAGACAGGGGAAGGGGAAGGAGAGGTTGGGAGGGGCAGATGGGAGGAGGGTGGAGGAAGGACATGGTGACGTCAGAGAGGTAGGTGGCAGCACTGAGAACAATTTACAATGACATGCGAAAACGGTAAAATAGTAACTTGATACAATAAAATATTATTAATAAGCGGATGATGACCAGGGTCGGGTGTTGACTTGACTAAGGGTCGATCTCATCAAAATCAAAATCAAAAGGCTAGAGGCAAGGAGAGTCCTGGGGCTCATGGTCCAAATGTGTCTGAGGCGCCGGAGGGATCCCTGAGGTTGTCCGATGTGGGTGGCGGGCACAGGTGGAGGCTAAGGTAACACAGTGAGAACAAGGGCATTGTTGCCTGGGGATGGGGGAGGGGATGGGGGGCGGGGGAAATCTATCACTTCACAGGGGAGGAAGGAGTGAGGGCTTCCCAAAGGATAGCCGCTTCCGGGAGGTGTGGGGAGATGGCAGTTGGGGATATAATGTCCAAAGAGCTAGCCGGGAATAAGGGACAAGCGGTCCAAGGCGCTGCTCCAAAGGAGAAGCGGTCCCCAATCCATGTGGTGGCAAATTCAGCTGGGAATAAGGGGACCGGCGTTTCAAGGCGCAGCTCCAAGGGAGTGGAGATCCCGACTCCACATGGCGGCGGATTCAGCCGGGATTAAGGGGACGAGATTAAGAGAGGATAGGGAGGAAAGCTGGGGAGAGATGCTTTGGGAGAGATAGATGGGATCAAGAGAACGCACAGAGAAGTGAAGTGACTTGTTCACGCAAGTGGTGAACCAAGGATTAGAACCCAGGTCTTCTGACTCCTAGGCCCCTGCTCTTTCCAATAGACACACTGCTTCTCTCTGTCACAGCTTGGCAAAGGTCCAGCTGAGAATTGGCACCGATGATGATGTCCTCTTAGTGGGATTTTTCCATTTCTAATGATGGCCCTCGGAGCTACAGCTTCTATGTTTCTGTAACAGTGGCGCTAATTTTGTTCCAGGGGATTTCACGGTTCGGCCAAATTGGTGCAGAAGGAGATCTGGGTTCAGCTACGAGAAGGCATAATTAAAAGTTGGCCAAGTCCTGATGCAGGAATCCCTGGCTCTTCTAGTGAAGGTCCTCCTCATTACTGACTACGTGGGTGCCTCTGGTTTCTGACCGCTCCTCGCCCTCCCTCCCTCAGTCCCCACTCCTTCCCCTGAGCAAAGGGAGTTCCCAGTCCTAGAAGAATCGCTACCCTCAGGATATACACTTGTGTCCATCCAGCTAAGACATTTTTCATTCTCTGCCTCATCGCACCTGGAGATTCTGGGTCAGCAAAGTTAGAGGCAGGGTATTGGTTGGTGTTGCGGGAGAGGAATGCCTGGGCAGAAAAGTCATCTCTGACAAGTTCAACACCAGAGGAATGCTCCAAAATTATTTCCCTTGGCAGCAAGTCTGATCGGTCCCATGATTCCACAGAGAGGTAGCATGGCCTAGTGCAGAAAGCCTGGTCCTGAGAGTCAGAGGAGTGGGTTCAGTGGAAAGAGCATGGGCTTGGGAGTCAGAGGTCATGGGTTCGAATCCCGGATCTGCCACCTGTCAGCTGTGTGACTGTGGGCAAGTCACTTAACTTCTCTGTGCCCCAGTTACCTCATCTGTAAAATGGGGATTAAGATTGTGAGCCTCACGTGGGACATCCTGATTACCCTGTATCTACCCCAGTGCTTAGAACAGTGCTCTGCACATAGTAAGCGCTTAACAAATACCAACATTATTGTTATGAACCCCTGCTCTGTCACTTATCTTCTGTCAATCACCTGAGCCAACCACTTAACTCCTCTGTGCCTCAGTCGCTGAACTGTGCACCCCATGTGGGATATGGAGTGTGTCCAACCTGATGAGCTTGTATCTACCTCAACCCCTAGTACATTTTCTGGCTTATAGTAAGCATTTGAGAAATACCATAATAGCACCCACTGTCAGTGGTGTCTTCTTTGAATATGGAACCTCTCCTGGGCGGGGTTGGGGGTGGGAGACAACGGATGTCGCTCTTCCTCGCTGAGACCACAAAGCCCCGACGAGGATATAAAGCCTTTGGCCCGGAGGGACTTCAACTGTCTATCTGCCGCTCATCTAGACAGCTCCAGTTCCACCGTGAAGTCGTGCCAGAGTTGATCATGCAGCATCTCCCAGCCGAGACAAGCAGGGAGCAAGGGCCGCGCAGGGCTCTGGGTTATAACCACCGCTCCAGAGCTTTCTCCTTCTTATTCCACACGGCCGAATGCAGCGCCCTGCCCGCGCCCTGGAAAGGGAGTCTCCCGTGGGGAGCGGCCGCGGCGACCCAGGCAGCAGGTCCAGTCAGAGAGGCGGAGGACCCCGGGGGTCCGATGGTGGGCAGAGGGCCCAAGAGGCGCTAGTTCATGGAAACAAAGCCAGAGAGGAGCCCCAGAAGACCTTCGCCCACACCAACTCGAGCAAGCTCCTTTGCAGCCTCCACAGCCTGCGGAGGACCACGCTGGGATCATGGAAAGGTCGCCACTGCCCCAGGGGTCGAGGTGCTGGAGAGCCAGGGGCACAAGCGACGGGCCGAGGTACCGAGGCCACATGCGCTGGCTGAGGCGGAGTTTCGGGAAGCAAAAATCCCGCGCACTGCCCCTGGGCCTGCAGAGCCTCAGGCCTGTAAGCCGAAACGATGGAGCCAGCAAAGGCGCTCGTCCACCCGGAAGCCTCACTTGGTGGTCTCTATGGAACTGTCTATCCATCGGCGGGGAGCGGTGGAGTGTCAGCTCGACCGGATTTTTCTAGAGTTCTCACCATAAACATGAAAGAGCACCACTTTGTGTTGGCCCTGAACGCCAAAGTCTTTAACCTGCCCCCAGTGTCGTTTTGGTGAAATATTTCCCAGTCTCCTCAGGGTGAGCTGTCTTGCAAAGTGTGACTTGAGTTAGAACTGGCTCGGAAATAAAGGAAGGAAGAAAAGGAATAAGGAAAAGAAAGAAAGAAAGAAAGAAAGAAAGAAAGAAAGAAAGAAAGAAAGAAAGAAAGAAAGAAAGAAAGAAAGAAAGAAAGAGAGAGAGAGAGAGGGGAAGGAAGGAAGGAAGGAAGGAAGGAAGGAAGGAAGGAAGGAAGGAAGGAAGGAAGGAAGGAAGGAAGGAAGGAAGGAAGGAAGGAAGGAAGGAAGGAAGGAAGGAAGGAAGGAAGGAAGGAAAGACAATAATAAATTTGTTACTCCATGCATACGACTTCCTTCGAAATTGTTTGCTTGGGCCTTTCCTCCTAGATCCTATTGCTTCCAGATTGCATTCTCTCTGTCTTTTCGCTTCTTTTCCTTCTCTCAAAAGCCCCATTTTCACAACGGCCACCCCAACCCCACTATCATCAAATCCTTCATGATTCCTTCAAGCTCAAGCCTTCCGATTCTTCCACAAGCCCCACCCACAAATTAACTATCTCCCCAAACGGCTCTGTACACAGTAATCAGTTTCTTTGGCTCAAGGCATTTAGCTATTCCTTAGCGTTCTACCCAGAAATCTCTGCTACCAAAGGAAACTTTAGCCACACTGTTGTGGTGATCGTCCTACCATCTCCTACAATCTTCCTTGTCTCATGTTTTTATAAAGACTCCGACCATTCTTGTATTACCCTTTTCTTATATTATCCCTTGTCTCTCCTACCGACGACGAAGGTGAAGTTCTGTGACTGTCGGTCTCCAGCACCGGAAGGATCCTCTATAATGTTCTTGTAGTTTGGAATCGATCACTCTTTGCACTTTCTTTGACTTCACTCTCTCTCTCACTCTCTCTGCCTCTCTCTTTCCTCTCTCCATCTCTATCCCCTTGCTCTCTTTCCCTGTGTGTGTTCTATCTATTGCTCTCTGTCTCTCACCGATTAGTCTCTATCGCTCTTTTTCTGTCTCTCCCAAATGCATCTCTGTAGATTTTCCTGCCAAGTGTCTAGTTGGCAACCTTCCTTCAGCTACACGAGTCTACAGAAATTCTGGGAAATATGGAAATGGAAAACAAAACAACGCTGATGATAGAAAGAGAATATAGTGTTGGCTCAAGCACAGAGTTCCACACACATTTAGCGACCACGGGAGACCACGCCACCATCTTCCCAGCCTCACAATCCCGTAACTTTGGCAAAAGCTTCAGCTTACGTGTTTCATTCAAACCACAAATTCATTTTTCTCACCAGATCCTGGAAATCGAACCTCACGATATCGTTAAAATCTGCCCTTTCCTCTCCAGCCACTCTGCCACCACGCTAATCCAAGAATATGTCTTCTATCCCGCCTCTATTACTACATCAGGCTCCTAATATCGTCCCAATATGAATGCAGTTTCATGAGGCCCTGGAGGAGCCAGCTTGATTCCAGCTCTCTCCAGGCTTCAGTGCGGTGAATAACCTGGCCCCAACAATTCCATATCCAGCAGGCATCACATTCTGGAAACCCTCTCACAGAAGTTGCCAGGTCTGGAGAGCTCGTATCCGGAAAGCCGGGAACATTATGAATTGTAAGATCCCGAAGGCACACGATAACACTCGTGACACATATTCAACACTTATTACTTACTCACCCTGTTGTACTTTCCCATTCACTTGGTCTCGTGCTTGGCACACAGTTGGGTCTGGGTTTCTATCGATTACCAGTTGACCTGACTCCTGTCAGAAGGTAGCCACAGGTTGTTGCTGACTCAGATCCTAGGACCCATTCAGAAAGTTTGTACTGCCACGAAGGGAGATCCAGCACCAGTGACTTTTCTGGAGTTAGGCGTCTGCTATGGGACAATAAGAGGAGATTTTCATGACTCGCCAAAAGGCCCAGCTAGGGTCTCACTAGCTCCAGGCCTCAGTAAGGTGGACATCATGGCCCTAGCGACTCCTTCCATAACTGGAATCACACTCGGGTAATGCAGTTTAAAGGTGCCTGGTTAGGAGAGCTCATATCTGGAAAGCAGGAGACAGTGTGAAAATAAAGGTCCCGAAGCCACACGATAACAATCGTTTCATATGTTACACGCGTGCTATCTATTCACCCTGTTGCACTCTACCATGCACTTGATCCCGTGCTCAGCAAACAGTATTTAAGCGCCTTCAAGGCAAGGTTCCTATAAATTCCCTCTAATGGACTGAATCCAAGCACCTTAAGCAGTGCTCGGGACAGAGTAAGTACTCATTAACTCAGAGTTCGTAATCAGCACTCGACAGATTACTCTATGTCAGGCACCCTACCATTCGCTGGAAGAGTTACAGTACATTTATTTTCGAAGGAAGAATCACTCTCGGCCTCCGGGATTTTTGCTTGGAGATGCAGATTTCACAACAGGAAGGGCGAGGACAGAGTGGGTGGGTGTGGTCTGCAATTGCAAAATCAGATCAAAAGTGTGAACGCAGTTCTCATTTGTGGGAATTCCTGCTGGGAGGAAAGTTCTTCTCACACCCTGAGGGAGAGGTCACACTTTCGGCACTCACGGTAATCGCGGAGAGAAAGCGTTGACTCGACACCAATTACAATGAACTGCAGCTCGTCCTTTGAGACTAAACCTGCTGGGAAGTAAGTGTTCCATTTATGCGGTCCATTGACTACTCTTTCCCAGATGCGATATCAATTGCTCTGGGAGATACAATAAAATCATTTTCCATGGAAAATCACTCTAGGTTTCGGGGACTCATATTTAGGAATCAAGATTTCATAACCGTGTTAGCAAGGAGAGAATGGGAATTGGTGGTCTGCGGATTCCAAGCCAGCAACAAGTATTCAAACAAACGAAAAACAGAGAAAAGAAGGACACGGGCCTGTGAGTCAGAGGATGTAAAATCTAATTCCTCCTCCACCGCAAGTCGGGTTTTTGACCTTGCACAAGTGGTTTAAATAATCTTGCCTCTGGCACCTTATCTGTAAAATAGGTATTAGGACTGTGAGTCCCACGTGGCACATGGACTATATCCAGCGTAATCAGCTTTATCTACCTCAAAGCTTAGTACAGAGCCCAGCACCGTGTATGCTCTTAACAGAAAAAAAATAACCAAATCAAATGTATTTTCCCTTTTGACTATAAGTTCATTGTCGGCAAGAACGTGTCTATCAACTTTGTTGGTATGCCTACTACTCTATACCTAATACACTCCTACGCACAGACTAAGCGCTCAATAAACACGGTTGATGATGATGACGGAGGCCTTGAGTAGACCTTAGGAACAAGAGGTGCATTTGAATGAGAAGGGAATGTGGACTGCCATGCCTAGGAGACGGAGGCCAGCCTCTCTCTCACAGCGGTCCACAGACTCCCTAACTAGGAAAAGACCTACCGAACCAAGAGCGCCCACGGTAAACCAGGGTCAAAGTGAGAATTAAGAAATAATCACTTGATGGAGAGGAAGAAAAAAACAAGTGTCATTTTCTCTGAACTGGGACACTCATTACGAAGTGAAAACAAACCATAAGACAAATAGGGGAGGAAAATACAAGAAAGCAAGAGAAAACAAGGGAGCGAAAGAGTGAACGAAAGAGAGGAAATAAGAAAATAAGCCCCCTTTGACAATACAGTCCTGTAATGCATAAAGAAACAATGACTGATTGATCACCTGGGAGTGAACGACCCTCGTTCGAATGTTAACAAGGGTGAGGGAGAACTGCCCACAGGCCCACGCCCCGCTTTCTCGTTGTCTCTCTGACTCTATATGTCCGCGATACCTCAGCATCCCATTTGGTGGATTCCTTCGACAGAGCAACCAGCTGGCGAAGCGTGTCCAGTCGTCGGCCTATCTGGACCCAGACCAGATAGGTGGAGCGTAACGTGGTAGGAAATACCGGGTGATGGCAGGACTAGATATGTGACTAGGAGGGTTTGTCCAGGACCTGGCAGGGGTAATTTCCCAACTGGAGGATGGGGAGTGAATCTTGTAAGACTGCTGAGCCTCTGAACTAAGGCAACGGCGGGGCTTCTGTCGAGGGTAGGCCTGTGTGGCCCGGCCTTCCTCCATTTTCGAATGTATCTTTACTAAATGCTATTTGTTTTCCACCTGTAGGTTCCTGCTTGGAAAAGGCCACTCTCACCCGCCCCGTGCAAGTCAAGTACAGGCCTAGAGAGCCCAGCAGAGGTTGGCTGCAGGTTGGCTATGAATGTTGATCAATTCATAAGCTCTCCTGGCCGTTCCCAGGACATTCTGGATTTGGAGTCCTTCCTCTTGGACCTGGAGGAGTTGCAAAGGAGCGAGGAGGAAGAGGAAGCGATGCTTTAAACATTTCCAGGTAGGATTTTCATCTCCGAAGGAGTCAGACCCCTAGGGCTGAGGGGAAGACTACGGTATGAGAGGGAGCAGTGAAATAGCCTGGGTTAGGTGGGATGGGGAAAACGCGAGCACAGCGGGCATAGGGGATGGGGTTGTCAAGGTCCCACGGAAGGCTGTTTGATGATCCTGGAAAAGGAGGACTAGAGTAGTTGGACTCGGTGAGGAATTTCCTTTCTAAGCAGGACCTCGGAGCAGTGGTGCTCCTTCTGATTTCCGGGATCTCCTGAGACCTCTCAGCTCTAGAAAGGAGCTCTTTCATTCACTGCTTTCTTTCTCTCTCTCTCTTTCCGTCACAGAGCCGCCCTCCTTGGTAAGCTTGTTCTCCTGCTTCGAGACGAGTGGCAGTAAGAGAAAGACAAACGAGGCTGGCTTGCGTAGAGACGCAAAGCGAAGGCGGCTAGGAGGAGACGAGGATGAGTCAGTAGTTTCCCCATACCCGGAACTGCTCGGGGAGACTCAGGACCTGCTGGAGTATGTCAACCGGTTTGCACAGTCCTTTGCTGAGGAAGACAGTCCAAGCACAGGTAAGTGCTTCGGCAGTTTCGGAGGGGTCAGCGTTTGTCCCATTCCAAACTATCCTATGCATTCTGTCACGGGGGACATGTGGGCAAGGCCTTAGAATTCCCAAGTATGTTGCAAGGGAAAGGGCCCCAGGGTATTTCTGAGATGTCCCCTCTCCATCCCTTACAGAGTTCCTTGCTTAGCTTCTGTAGCCTGCTGCTACCTGCTACCCTGACTGTCTTCTCCATCCCCTCACTTTCCTTCACACTGTCACTTGAGATCGAGGATTCTGAGCAGCGTTGCCGGTATATGCCATCTGATTCACTTTTGGTTCATTCAATTTCGCAGGACCTGCCAGCTCACTTGGCCCGGCTTCTCCCGCCCCCGATCTGCAACAGAGACCACCGTCAACAAGAGAGGCACTAGCGAGGTGGAGCGAATTATTCAAGAGCTCAAGGCTAAAGATGAATCTTGCCAGGCTGTCCCTTCCGATGTATTGGAATATGTCTCTGGGAGCCCTGACATAACAAGTGAGGCGGGCCAGGCCTAATCAGGTAAGGATAATTTCGAAGGAATACACCGCCTCCACAGGCTTGGACTGGGATGAGGACGCTTCCGACTGGAGAGCGCCTGGGCTACCGTGGGGCTCAGGAGTCGTTGGATACTTTTGGATGTAGCCATCGTGACCCCGGGCTCTTCGCGATGGGGAGCCCCAAGCCTCACGTAGTCCAGGAGTGCGGAGTCTTAGTCACGGGGTGGTTCTGGATTTTTCCCTTCACATCTTCCTCAGTGCAGTTGGCGGGCTGAATTCTCTGAATCTGAGAGTAGGTCGGGTTGGTTTCGGGGAGACCTCAACCTAAGGCTGATTGGTCTGAGTCTTTGCCTTTCAGGCCTGCCATCCACGAGTCTGCCTGGCCGCCTTTCAGCCCTGCCATCCACGATTCAGCCTTTCCATCTCTTGCAACGTTACCCGTAACAGCCTTACCCTCACATACCAATTGATTCATAGTTTCTTCAATTCATAGGACATCCCAGCTCACTTGGACCAGCTTATCACGTCCCAGTTTCTCAACAGAGACCGTCAACACCGGGGGTGGCTCTAGAAGACTTGGAGCAAATCATTAAGAGGTCGGTGCTAAAGATGAATCATAACAGGCCCTTCCTCCCAGTGGACTGGATCATCTCTCTGGAGGACCCTACCCGCCAATCGCGGTAGAGCCGGTCCAATCAGGTATGTCAGGTATGATTTTGGGAGAACTACCGTCTCCTCAAACTTGGATCGGGGTCAGGGCACTTCTGGCTGGAGAGCGCCTGAGCCAGAGTGGAGCTCAGGAGCCACTAGGTACATTTGGCTGTGGCCTTCGGGACCCCGGTCTATCCTGGTTTGGGACCATTTATTCATTCATTCATTCATTCGTATTTATTGAGCGCTTACTATGTGCAGACCACTGTACTAAGCGCTTGGAATGTACAAATCGGTAACAGATAGAGACAGTCCCTGCCCGTTGACGGGCTTACAGTCTAGACCAACAAGCCTTACCTTCTCCCAGACATCATGAATTTACTCGGCGGGACCGTCTGGATTTTTCCTTTCACATTATCCTCCGTGCACTTGGCAGGCTGAATTCCTAAATTGCTTCTCCGAGAACGGGGAGAGAGGCTGCAATGGGCTGATAACTCTGATTCTTTGCCTTTCAGCTCTGCCATCCATGAGTCAGCCCGTGATTGCCTGGCTTGGGTGTTTCTGAGCTGGTCCCTCTCCATCTCTTGCAGTTACTTAATTTTCCCCACATAACCTGCTGCTACTTCCTGACGTGACCGTCCTCCCCATTTGCTTTCCGTTTACTTCCTGTAATGCTGTCCTGATACTTTGCGGATTCGGGAAAGCCTTGCCCGAACATGCCAGCTGACTAATGGTTTCTCCTATTCGCAGGACGCTCCAGCTCATTTGGATCGACTTCTCCCATCTCAGGTCCGCAATGGATACCGTCGTCGCTGGCAGAGGCACAAGAAGAGTTGGAGCAAATCATTGAAGAGCTCGTCGCTAAAGATGAATCCAGTTGGGCTCTCCCTACTGATGTATTGGATTATCTCTCTGAAGGACCCTATACACCAAACGCCGTCGGGCAGTCCCAATCAGGTAAGTCCAATTTTGGGGGAATCCGCCACCACCGCCGCAGGTTACTTTCTGGCGTGACCATAGGGACTCCGCACTGCGGCTGGTTGGGGCCGCCAAGACTCACATTCCCAGAACCCGTGGTTCGACACTCGGAATGGGTCTGAATCTCCCTTCACATCGCTTTCTGGGTCTACTTCACAGGCTGGAGTCCTGGACCGCTGATCTGAGGACAGATGGGTTGGTACGGTGACTGTATTGGTTTGATAGATCTTACTCTTTGCCTTTCAGCACTGCCATCCTCCAGGTCCTGCCCCGAAGCTCTCATACCAATTTCTCCAGCACCCAATGCAGGCTACTCCAGCGAGGCGATCCCGGGAACCAACCACGTTGCTAAAATCCTGCAGGAGAAGAAGACCCGGCCTGGCAGATTCAGCGAACATCAACTCAGAGAGTTGTGGGCAGGGTTTGAAATAATACCATACCTGACGACTGAACAAGTGCAATCCCTGTCTTCTCATCTGGGTCTGACAACGCTGCAGATATGCTTCGTCCATTTTTTTCTCGGTCTCACATCTAGCAGCATCCCTGCACACTCACTTCCCCAACCCCGGCAGCCCGACCTGAGGCAGTGGGCGTTTATCTTGGGTCCTGAGGTAGAAGTCTCTGGTGATTTTTCTATTTCATGGCTTCTTCCTTCCGCTCTTTCTCGGCAAGCCTCCATATTTGACCCCGAAGTATGACTCCTTTCCCTTGCTGGCTTCTCCAAGACGTTGGTTCCTCCCCATGACTGTCTGGATTCATGTGTGTGTGTGTGTGTGTTTCTGTATGTGTGTTGGGCGTTGTCTGTGTGCCAGGGAGAGGGTGAGTGGGAGGGCTGTCTATCTATCACCTCTCTGCCTTATTTTCTGCCCCGTCGTATAGGTTAGAAACTGGTTCCGGAATCACAGGAAGAAATACAAGCTGTGGATTGCCCCGAGACTTCAGACACCCATAAGTATCTCTGGGGTGAAGTGCAGGGTACGCTACAGTGACGTGTATATACAAGCAATAACAGCAGAGCCCATACTATTATGTGGGCTCCTTGGATTTGCAGGATGTGTAACGCTTTCATGAAGCTTTCTCGGGATGCTCCTCTCCCGCTGAAAAAAGCACTCACGGGCCCACTTGACCCAACAGCTCTGCTCTCACATGTGTCTTCCATGCCAACACTCTGGAACTCTTTTCCCTCTTTGTTTACAGGAGCGATGCCCTTCCCTTCAGCCCTGGAATACCAAGACTTGAGCCGGAAGGATGTGGATGCATTTCCAACCCCGCTGATGACCAATATCGTTTCTGGAAGAATCCCCATGTCAGCATTACTCAACCAGTCCGGTGAGATGCACTTAGAACAGGATCTCAGCCCTGAATTATTTCTCATCAGTGGTCAAGGTTTGTGCTGAATCATCCACACTCTCCCGCCCTGTGTCCCAGAAGCCGAAGATATGCCTCGCGTACCTCGTCTCTATCTCCGTCTGCCCTCTCAGCAGCAGACCCTGCCGTGTCCTCATCGGTTGGTAGATCGCGGTGGAGTGAGAAACTCACACCCGCTATGCCACTCGCTGGGGGCAGATCTCTGGCTGGCTTCTCTGGGCAGTAATTAAGCCAGATAATAAGCCAGATCTCAGCGCTGGGGTAGACACAGGGGAATCAGGTTGTCCCACGTGGGGCTCACAGTCTTAATCCCCATTTTACAGATGAGGTAACTGAGGCACAGAGAAGTGAAGTGACTTGCCCATAGTCACACAGCTGCCAAGTGGCAGAGCCAGAATTCGAACCCATGATCTCTGACTCCAAAGCCCGTGCTCTTTCCACTCAGCCACGCTAACATTTATGTTTATATCTGTAAATTATTGACTTTTATCGTCTTTTTCCCTGGCTAAATTGTGAGCTCATTATATTATACTCTCCCTAGTGCTTAGTACAGTGCTCTGCACACAGTAAACTCTCAATAAAAATGACTGAATGAATTAATGAACCGCCCAAGAATACAAAGATTGAAGGTGATGGAGAGAGGCAGCATGGCCTATTTGAAAGAGCACAGGTTTGGGAGACAGAGGACTTGAATTCTAATCCAGCCTCCACCACATTTGTGACCTCGTCCAAACAAACACATCTTCTGTATGACTCGGTCACCTCATCTGTAAAATAAGGATTAAGACTGTGAGCCCCATGTAAGGACAGGGACTGTGTCAAATCTGATTACCTTTTATCTTCCCCTGCGCTTAGTATAGGGCCTGTCACATAGGCAGTACAAAGCACATACCAACATCATCATTATTATTATTATGGTCATGGGCACAGACTATCTTTGCCCTGCCTGGCGCATCTCAGGCTGCTAAAGATTCACCTCTCTCAGATTCCTGCTCCCCTTGGAAGAAATGCTTGGATGCATTTTCCCCAGATTCCTGATCCCCTGGGGCGAGATCTGTGAATCCCCCCCACCCCCACCCCCGGCTGGGAAGCCCTAAGGAATCGGGAGCTTCTACTGGGTTAGGCACTCGCTGAAAAGTTCAAAGTGAAACCAAATCACCACTGAATACAGTGAAATTGTTTTATTCCATGCTTAGTCTAATGTCGGTTAAATGCATACATACACCTTTGCACAGGCGCACACACACACACATACACACACACACACACATATATATATATATATATATATATACCTATATCTATATCATATATGTCATCTGACTGTTTTCCCGAGGTTCATGCAGGTAGACCCTACGTTGGAAGAACTCAAGGAGTCCGGGCTACCCAGGACCAGTTCGATTCCTTCTTTTCCGAGGAGGGCGGGGGCGCGGGGCCGGGAGGGGAGACGGGGGCGGGGCCTCGGGGAGCCACCATGATTGGCTGCTCTTCGCGTGCTCACCCCTCCCCCTCCCACTTGGGCCGGGCAGCTCCTCTCTCACCCGCTGATTGGCGGGTGTGTGTGTGTGTGTGTGTGTGTGTGCTGGCCCCGCCCTCTCCCGCGGACTGATGAAGGCCAAGGCCGCAGCCCCTATAAGGATTGGGACAGCTGTGACTGACGCCATCTTGAACTGTCAAATTGAGGCCTCCTTCCCCCGCTGTGCCTAGTCAATGTCGTTAGGAGGTGAAGGAGATACCTGACCGTCCCTCTGTGTGACGGTCCCCTATCTGACTCATCTCAATCTGATCTTCCCCCTTCTCATTCTCCCCTTGATTGATTCTCCCCTTACCTGACTCTTCCCTGGCGGACTGTCCATTCATTAATTAATTCATTCATTCAATAGTATTTATTGAACGCTTACTATGTGCAGATCACTGTACTAAGCGCTTGGAATGAACAAGTCGGCAACAGATAGAGACAGTCCCTGCCCTCTGACGGGCTTACAGTCTAATCGGGGGAGATAGACAGACAAGAACAATGGCAATAAATAGAGTCAAGGGGAAGAACATCTCGTAAAAACAATGGCAACTAAATAGAATCAAGGCGATGTACATTTCATTAACAAAACAAATGGGGTAATGAAAATATATACAGTTGAGTAGACGAGTACAGTGCTGAGGGGATGGTAAGGGAGAGGGGGAGGAGCAGAGGGAAATGGGGGGAAAAGAGGGTTAAGGTGCGGAGAGCTGAAGGGGGGGTGGTAGAGGGAGTAGAGGGAGAAGGGGAGCTCAGTCTGGGAAGGCCTCTTGGAGGAGGTGAGTTTTAAGTAGGGTTATGAAGAGGGGAAGAGAATCCGTTTGGCGAAGGTGAGGAGGGAGGGCGCTCCAGGACCGCGGGAGGACGTGGCCCAGGGGTCGACGGCTGGATAGGCGAGACCGGGGGACGGTGAGGAGGTGGGCGGCAGAGGAGTGGAGCGTGCGGGGTGGGCGGTAGAAAGAGAGAAGGGAGGAGAGGTAGGAAGGGGCAAGGTGACATAGAGCCTTGAAGCCTAGAGTGAGGAGTTTTTGTTTGGAGCGGAGGTTGATAGGCAACCACTGGAGTTGTTTAAGAAGGGGAGTGACATGCCCAGATCGTTTCTGCAGGAAGATGAGCCGGGCAGCGGAGTGAAGAATAGACCGGAGCGGGGCGAGAGAGGAGGAAGGGAGGTCAGAGAGAAGGCTGACACAGTAGTCTAGCCGGGATATAACGAGAGCCCGTAGCAGTAAGGTAGCCGTTTGGGTGGAGAGGAAAGGGCGGATCTTGGCGATATTGTAAAGGTGAAACCGGCAGGTCTTGG
This sequence comes from Ornithorhynchus anatinus, assembly GCF_004115215.2. Classification (NCBI taxonomy): domain Eukaryota; kingdom Metazoa; phylum Chordata; class Mammalia; order Monotremata; family Ornithorhynchidae; genus Ornithorhynchus; species Ornithorhynchus anatinus. The sequence continues at coordinate 9,349 of NW_024396746.1, read as the reverse complement.
TAACGGATAGGATGTGTGGGGTGAACGAGAGAGACGAGTCAAGGATGACACCGAGATTGCGGGCCTGAGAGACGGAAAGGATGGTTGTGCCATCCACGGTGATAGGAAAGTCTGGGAGAGGACCGGGTTTGGGAGGGAAGATGAGGAGCTCAGTCTTGCTCATGTTGAGTTTTAGGTGGCGGGCCGACATCCAGGTAGAGACATCCTGGAGGCAGGAGGAGATGCAAGCCCGAAGGGAGGGGGAGAGGACAGGGGCGGAGATGTAGATCTGTGTGTCATCTGCGTAGAGATGGTAGTCAAAGCCGTGAGAGCGAATGAGTTCACCAAGGGGGTGAGTGTAAATGGAGAACAGAAGAGGGCCAGGAACTGACCCTTGAGGAACTCCAACAGTTAAAGGATGGGAGGGGGAGGAGGCGCCAGCGAAGGAGACCGAGAATGACCGGCCAGAGAGGTAAGAGGAGAAGCAGGAGAGGACGGAGTCCGTGAAGCCAAGGTGAGATAAGGTATGGAGGAGGAGGGGATGGTCGACAGTGTCGAAGGCAGCAGAGAGGTCAAAGAGGATTAGAATGGAGTAGGAGCCATTGGATTTGGCAAGAAGGAGGTCATGGGTGACCTTAGAGAGAGCATTCTCGGTAGAGTGGAGGGGACGGAAGCCAGTTTGGAGGGGGTTCAGGAGAGAATGGGAGTTAAGGAATTCTAAGCAGCGACTGTAGACGACTCGTTGTAGGATTTTGAAAAGGAAGGGTAGTAGGGAGATAGGGCGATAACTGGAGGGGGAAGTGGGGTCAAGAGCGTGTTTTTTTTAGGATGGGGGAGACGTGGGCATGTTTGAAGGCAGAGGGGAAGGAGCCATTGGAGATTGAGTGGTTAAAAATAGAAGTTACGGAAGGGAGGAGGGCAGGGGCGATGGTTTTAATAAGGTGAGAGGGAATGGGGTCCGAGGCGCAGGTGGAGGGGGTGGCACTTGCGAGGAGGGAGGAGATCTCCTCTGAGGATACTGCAGGGAAGGATGGGAAAGTAGGGGAGAGGGTTGGTGGGGGGGAGGGGAGAGGCGGAGGGGTGACTTTAGGGAGTTCAGACCTGATTGTGTTGATTTTTGTGAGGAAATAGGTGGCCAGATCATTGGGGGTGAGAGATGGGGGAGGGGAAGGAACAGGGGGCCTAAGGAGAGCGTTAAAGGTCCGGAACAAATGGCGGGGGTTACGGGCATGGGTGTCGATGAGGGAGGCGAAGAGGTTTTGCCTGGCGGAGGAGAGGGCAGAGTTAAGGCAGGAAAGGATAAATTTGAAGTGTGTCAGGTCGGCTTAGTGCTTGGACTTTCGCCAGCAGCGCTCAGCAGCTCGAGCATAGGAGCGTAGGAGGCGGACAGAGGAGGTGATCCAGGGCTGTGGGTTAGTGGAGCGAGAGCGGCGGAGGGAAAGGGGGGCGAGAGAGTTGAGATGAGTAGAGAGGGTGGAGTTGAGAGCGGAGACCTGATCATCGAGAGTGGGAAGTGAAGACAGGGCGGCAAGGTGAGGAGAGATGCTTTTGGAAAGACGGATGGGATCGAGAGAGCGGAGGTCTCTGTGGGGCAGTCGCGAAGATTTGCAGGGGGAGGGAGTGTGAGAGATGAGGCAGGTGAGAAGGTTATGGGCAGAGAGAGGGATTTCAGAGCTGTTGAGGGAGGAGATAGTGCAGTGGTAGGAGATGACGAGATCGAGGGTGTGACCGAGTCGGTGAGTGGGCGCGGTATGGTGGAGGAGGAGGTCGGCAGAGTCGAGGAGGGATAGCAGGAGAGCGGCAGAGGAGTCACCGGGTACATCCATGTGGATGTTGACGTCTCCGAGGATCAGAGTGGGCAGAGAGAAGGAGAGAAGGAAGGTGAGAAAGGGGTCTAGGTGGTTGAAGAAGTCGGAGGTGGGACAAGGAGGGCGATAGATGACAGCAACAAGTATCTGGAGGGGGTGGTAGAGGCGAATGATATGGGCTTCGAAGGAGGGGAAGGAGAGGGAGGGGGGAGGAGGGATAGTGCGGAAGCGGCAAAGGGGTGAGAGGAGGAAGCCGACGCCTCCTCCCTTACCGGTGAGTCTAGGGGAGTGGGAAAAAGAGAGGCCTCCGCTGGAGAGAGCAGCGGCGGAGACAGTGTCTTGGGGAGTGAGCCACGTTTCTGAAAGAGCGAGGAGGAGGAGAGAGCGAGAGAGGAAAAGGTCATGGATCCACCTCTGACTGCCCGTATCTGAGCCTTCCCGACCTGACTCACCGCCTGTCTGACTCTCCCCTCGTCATCCTCTCGGCGGGGCCTAACTCCCTCCTCAGGCTGACTCCCCCCAGGATCCCTGTCAGCTGAGGGTGCTCCGGGGGACGGGAAAGCTCTTTGTTTTCCAGTAAGCACTCTTTACTCTTTATGGTCTTTAAGTAAACACTCAGTGAAGGCCTCCCTGGATAGATAGGTTAAAGGGGAGGATCGGCAGTTCTATCCCCCTTCCTCATTTGGATTCTCCCTTTCTCCTTTATTTTTTTCGTATATTATTTATTAAGCGCTTACTTTATGCCTGGCCCGGTACCATGTGCTGGGGCAGATTCAAGTCATTCAGGGTAGGTAAAGTCCATATCTCACCTACCTCTCTGACCTCACCATTTCCTTCTACCCCCCCCTCCTCCCATCTGCTCCTCCCGATACTCACCTTCCCCTTCCCCTCTCCCGCCCAGCTCTTTCCCGCTTTCTCCTCTGCCTCCTCCCCTCATCCCCTGCTCTGACCAAGAACCTCACTTTACCAGCGCCACCCCTCATCCACTTCCCTTTGCGCTCCTCCCCACCAAAACCCTCCTCCCACCCATGCCCCATCCCGGTCCTTCTGTCCCACCGCCACCTCTCATCCTCCTTTCCCCGCCCAGGCCCCCGCCACCTCGTTCCCATCCAAACCCTACCCTCCCCCCACTCTCTCCCCCTCCCTCCCCTGCAACCACAGCTGCTTTCAAATGTGACCTTTGGAATCCCCACTCCATTACAGGTAAACTACCTTTCATCCTTGTCCTTTTCCTTTCCCGCTCTGTCCTCCTCCTTGCCCTTACAGAGTCCTGGCTCACTCCTGAAGACACGGTCTCTTCTGCTGCTCTCTCCAGCGGAGACCTTTCCTTCTCCCACTGCCCCCGACTCACCGGAAAAGGAGGAGGCATCGTCTTCCTTCTCTCACCCCGTTGCCGCTTCCGCATTATCCCTCTTTCCCCTTCCCTCTCCTTCTCCTCCTCTGAAGCCCATATCATTCGCCTCTACCACCCCCTCCAGATTCCTGTAGCCATCATCTATGGCCCTCTGGGTCCCACCTCCGACTTCTTCAACCACCTTGACCCCTTTCTCACCTTCCTTCTCTCCTTCTCTCTGCCCACTCTGATCCTCGGAGACTTCAACATCCACATGGATGTACCCGATGACTCCTCTGCCGCCCGCCTGCTATCCCTCCTCGACTCTGCCGACCTCCTCCTCCACCATACCGCGCCCACTCACCGACTCGGTCACACCCTCGATCTCGTCATCTCCTACCGCTGCACTGTCTCCTCCCTCACCAACTCTGAAATTCCTCTCTCCGACCATAACCTTCTCACCTGCCTCCTCTCTCACACTCTCTCCCCCTGCAAATCTGTTGTTACTCCCTCACAGAGACTTCTAATCTCTTGAGCCCATTCATCTCTCCCAAAGCATCTCACCCCCCTTGCCTCCCTATCCTCTCTTCCCACTCTCGATGATCAGGTTACCGCCCTCAACTCCACCCTCTCTACTCATCTCAACTCACTCACCCTCCTTTCCCTTCGCCGCTCTCGCTCCACTCACCCGCAGCCCTGGATCTCTGCCTTTGTCTGCCTCCTTCGCTCTTATGCTCGAGCTGCTGAGCGTTGCTGGCGAAGGTCCAAGCACCAAGCCAACCTTATCCATTTCAATTATCTCCTTTCCTGCCTTAACTCTGCCCTCTCCTCCGCCAGGCAAAGCTACTTTTCTTCCCTCATTGACCCCCACGTCCGTCACCTCCGCCAATTATTCCGGACTTTTAACTCTCTCCTCAGGCCTCCTGGGGAGCACAATGTCCCATGGCCCGGGGCGGGGGGAGGGGGCAAGGAAGCACAACGTCCCACGACTCCGGGGATGGCGGGGAGCAGGGAAGCACAATGTCCCACGAGTCTGGGGGTGCTGGGGTGCTGGGGAGTACAGAGTCACACGGTCCGGGTTTGCTACCTGGACGGGCTACTAGGGGGTGCTCGACCAGGGGGATTGGAAGGAGGAGGGTCAGGGAAAGATGGGCGGAGGTCTGGGAGCTACTCGTGGATCTGGTGGCTGTGGGACCTGCGGTGGCGTGGAGGGGGGTCCTAGGTGTCGGAGTCCTTGGGCGGGGGTGCAGAAGTCCGGGTTGGGGAGACGACCATGAGTCCGGAGGCAGGTCACTGAAGTCTGATAGCGCTGGCTTCTTGGCAAGAGAGATCCCGGCGCATCCCAGCGCATCCGTGTCGGTGACTAGAGGAGGAAGATTCAGCCGGGAATGAGGGGGACCAGGGGTTCGGGGTGCGGCTCCAACGGAGAGGAGGACTCGGCGCAATTGTGTCGGCGTCTGGCAGCCAAAGAATAAGCCGGGAATAAGGGACGGGCGGTTCAAGGCGCGGCTCCAGGGGAGAGAAGGTCCCGAGCCAACGTGGCGGCGATCAGAGGAGAAGGCAGTGTACTAACAGCTTAGTTTTTCAGGGACATCCTGGGAACACGGGGAGGGATAACCGGTACGAGGGGGCTTCGCACACAAACGAATGATAAGTAGAGTATATAAGAGGCATTGCTGCAATCACTGGCTGTAGGGGTTTAGACCGAGCCCTGCAGAGCCTGTCCTGCTGATTAGGACCCAGACACCCGCCTTTGCTTGCTTGCTGTGCTACAGCTATGTGAGTATACCTCATTATGAGCAGAACTGATCACTCTGGCTCGGTGTCTGGTTTTTGGGTCGTCTCCATCCAATCTAAAGAACCCGGAGCCTCCTTCTGGTCGGCGACCCCAGCTGACATTGGGCGGCATCTCCCCACAAGAGATAGAGCAAAGGGAGCGAGTCGGGGCGATGGGGAGGGCCTGGGCACCTGAGGAAAAAGGGAGCTGAGTCTTGGAAGGCCTCTTGGAGGAGGTGAGCCTTCATTAGGGCTTTGAAGAGGGGAAGTGTGATTGGCGCATTTGAGAAGGGAGGGCATTCCAGGCCAAAAGTAGGACGTGGACCAGAGATTGACCGCGGGACAGGCGAGAACGGGGCACAGTGAGAAGGTTAGCACCAGAGGAATGGAGTGTACGGGCTGGGATGTAGAAAGACAAAAGGAAGATGAGGTAGGAAGGGACAAGATGAAGGAGAGTTTTGGAGACAATAGTGAGGAGTTTTTGTTTGATACGGAGGTTGATAGACAACTACTGGAGATATTTGAGGAGAGAGGCGACATGCCCAGAACGTTTCTGTAGAAAGATAATTTAGCCAGAAGAGTGAAGTAGAGACTGAAGTTGGGAGAGACAGGAGGTTGGGAGGTTAGAAAGGAGGCTGATGCAGTAATCCAGTGGGGATAGGATGAGTGATGGTACTAACGTGGTAGGGATTTGGATGGAGAGGAAGGGGAATACTTTGACGATGTTGTGAAGGTGAGACCAGCAGACCTTGGTGACAGATTGGATATGTGGGGTGAGTGAGAGAGTGGAGTCAAGGATGACACCAAGACAGTGGGCTTGTGAGATGGGAAGGACGGTAGTATCGTCCACCATGATGGGAAGGTCAGGGAGAGGACAGAGATTTGGAGGGAAGATAAGCAACTCTGTACTGGACATGTTGAGTTTTAGGTGGCAGGAGGACATCCAAGTAGAAATGTCCTGAAGGCAGGAGGAGATGTGAGCCTGGAGGGAAGGAGAGAGAACAGGGGAGGAGATAAAGATTTGGGTGTCATCGTGTAGAAATGATAGTTGAAGCCGCTGGAGCGAATGAGTTCAGCAAGGGAGGTGCAGTAGATGGAGAATAGAAGTGGGCCAAGAACTGACCCTTCAGGGACCCCTATAGTTAGGGGACAGGAAGGGGAGGAGGAACCCACGAAGGAGACTCAGAATGAATGTCGAAAGAGATAAGAGGAGAAACAGGAGAGGACGGAGTCAGTGAAGCCAAGGTTGTATAATATGTTGAGGAGAAGGGAACGATCGACAGTGTCAAAAGCAGCTGAGAGGTGCAAGAGGTTAAGAATGGAGTATGAGCCATTGGATTTGGCCAGAAGAAGGTCATTGATGACCATTGAGAGAACAGTTTCAGAGAAGTGCTGGGGACGGAAGCCAGATTGGAGGGGTTCCAGGAGAGAGTTGGAGGAGAGGAATTTAAGGAAGCGAGGGTACATGACTCGCTCCAGAAGTTAGGAAAGGAAGGATAGGAGAGAGGACGATTTTATTAGAACAATTATAAGGTGGAAGGGAATGGGGTCTGATGTGCATGTGGAGGGCATGGCACTTGAAAGGAGGGAGGAGATCTCCTCTGTAGATACTGCTGTGAAAGATGGGAAAATAGAAGAGGGGGTCGAGAGGAGGGGGGATAGAGAAGGTGGAGGGGCGATTTTGGAGAGCTCACACCTGATGATGCTAATTTTCCAAATGAACTAGGTGGCCAGATCGTGGGGGTGAGGGATGGGGGAGGAACACGGAGCCTGAGGAGAGAGGTAAATTTCCTGAGCCAGTGATGAGGGAGATGGGCATGGGTTTCAATAAGGAAAGAGAAATAGCTTTGCCGGGCATAAGAAAGGACAGAGCTAAGTCAAGAAAGGACAAATTTTTACTGGAAACGTTGGCTTGGTGTTTAAATTTCTGCTAGCAGCTTTAAGAGGCTCAAGCATAAGAGTGAACCAAGTTGACAGTGGAGGTGATTCAGGGCTGTGGGTTAGTTGTGCGAGAGCGCCAAAGGGATAAGGGAGCCAGTGAGTTGAATAGAGAGGGTGGAGTTAAGAACTTCTATTTGGTCACGTACCCTATCCCACTTTGACTCCTGCATCAACCTACTTGCTAACCTTCCTGCCTCTTGTCTCTCCCCACTCCAGTCCATACTTTACTCTGCTGCCCAGATCATTTGTCTACAAAACCATTCAGTCTATGTCTTCCCATTCCTCTACACCCTCCAGTGGTTGCCCATCTCCTTCTGCATCAAACAGAAACCCTTCGCCATCAGCTTTAAACCCCTTCATCAGCTCACCCTCTCCTAACTCTCCTCGCTACTCTTCTATGGCAGCCCAGCCTCCATTCATTCATTCATTCATTCAATAGTATTTATTGAGTGCTTACTATGTGCAGAGCACTGTACTAAGATCTTGGAATGTACAGATCGGTAACAGATAGAGACAGTCCCTGCCCTTTGACGGGCTTACAGTCTAATCGGGGGAGACGGACAGACAAGAACAATAGCAATAAATAGAATCAAGGGGATGAACTTCTCATTAAAACAATAACAAATAAATAGAATGAAGGCGATGTATATTTCATTAATAAAATAAATAGGGTAATGTAACAAAATAAATAGGGTAATGAATAATGTTGTTATTTGTTAAGCGCTTACTATGTGCAGAGCACTGTTCTAAGCCCTGGGTAGATACAGGGTAATCAGGTTGTCCCACGTGGGGCTCACAGTCTTCATCCCCATTTTACAGATGAGGTAACTGAGGCCCAGAGAAGTTAAGTGACTTGCCCACAGTCACACAGCTGACACGTGGCAGAGCCGGGATTCGAACTCGTGACCTCTGACTCCCAAGCCGGGCTCTTTCCAATGAGCCACGCTGCTTCCCCATGCTCCTCCACACTCCGTTCCTCTAAAGCCAACCTCTAAACCCTCTTGGAAACATTGGGTGCATCACGATAAGATGCTGAACTGGGAAATTGGTAAACTCCAGAAACATTCGAGCGAATCTCAGCCAATCCCTGAGCCTTAGCTTGCTTATCTCCCAGCTCACGCTCACAACCTCAGGGTGGAACTTCCTGAAGTGTCCACTGGCTGCACTGCCACCGTCCAATCACTAACCTCAGCGAATGATCAAGCTACACCCATAGCTGTAACCCTGAAAAAGCAATCGTTAAGTGCCTTTCTCCTGGTGAGCCCTTTTAGGCTGAACCTCGAGACTGGTAATGTATGTCTGCTCTGTGTAACTTTTCTTTGTCTGTTGCGCCAAGTAGGACCATCTCCCACAGAGCCACAAACCCTGTCTCGTGACAGGCGTACGAGTGCGGGAAGCAAGAGAACCTTTCCTAACAGAAAAAAGGAGGGCTCAGTCAAGGAAGACCTCTTGGACAAGATGTACCTTCAGGGAAGACCTTGAAAGGGGGGAAGTATAGATAAAATATGGAGGTACAGTGAGCGTATTGACATTAGAGGAGCAGAGTGTGCGGGCTGGGCTGTAGTACAACAATAATAATAATTGTGGTATTTTTTAAGTACTTGCTATGTGCAAGCATTGTACTAAGCCCTGGGGTGGATACTACATATTAGGTTTAACACAGTTCCTCTCCCACGTGGGGCTCACAGACTCAATCCCCATTTTACAGATGAGGTAATTGAGGCCCAAATAAGTGAAGTGACTTGCCCAAGATTACACAGCGGACTGGTGGCTGAGGCGGAATTAGAATCCATGACCTCTGACTCCCAAGCCCAGACTCTTTCTCCTAAGCCATTCTGCTTCCCAAGACTTGTGCCCAATGAGGACCACGAACCCACGACCCGGAGATTAAGAGTCTCATGCTCTACCGACTGAGCTAGGTAGGTGAAAATAATAATTGTGATATTTGTTCAGCGCCAAACTATGTGCCAAGCACTGTTCTAATCGCTGGAGTAGATGCAAGGTAATCAGGTTTTCTCCTGAGTGGCTCATAGTCTTCATCACCATTTTACAGTTGTGGTAATTGAGTCACAGAGAAGTGACTTGCCCAAGGTCACACAGCAGACAAGTGGCAGAATTGGGATTAGAGCCCAGGTCCTTCTGACTGCCAGGCCCATGCTCTTTCCATTAGGTCATGCTGCTTCCCTAAGCCATTCTGTTTTTCATAATAAAGTTCCTGCTTAATAAAGTGACAGGCATATAGTAAGCACTAAACAAATCCAATTAAAAAATAACTTTCTGTCCTTTGGGTTCCTCATCCACAGAATGGGGTTTTGATCACTCTTCTCCCTCCGAAGTAGACTATAAGCTCCATGTGGGACGGGGACTGTATAGGACTTGATGTTTTTGAATCTACCCTGCTGATTACTGAAGAGTTTGTCAATCTAACAGGGTTAAGGGCACTGTTTTAAAGCACCTGCGAGAGTCCAATAAGATAGAGTTGGTAGACATGTTCTCTTCCCAAAACAAGCGC
>NW_024396745.1:0-32081 GCF_004115215.2 Ornithorhynchus anatinus | reverse complement strand
GCCCCCCAGCCTGTGCCTTCCCTACTTGGCCTCGAACCCTTCTTGTTCCAGTTCTGGCCCCCCAGCCTTTGCCTTCCAGGTCTGGCCCCAAATGCTTTTCATTCCAGCTTTCCCACCCCCCAAGGCTTACTCTTCCAGGCCTGGCCCTGAACCCCTCTTATCCCAGGCCTGGACCCTTAGGCTTAGCCTTTCAGGCCTGGCCTCCCAGCCTTTGCCTTCCATGCCTGGCCCCAAGGCCTTTTCGCTCCAATTTATGCCCCCCAGGTTTACCCTTCCATGCCTAGCCCCGAACTCTTCTTGTTCGAGTTGTGGCCCCCCAGCCTTTTCCTTCCAGGTCTGGCCAAAGACCCTTCCCTTTCCAGGTTTGACCTCCCAGCCATTACCTTCCAGCCCTGGTCCAGAACCCTTCTGGTTCCACTTTTGGCCCCCGAACATTTGCCTTCCAGCCCTGGCCCCTAACCATTCTCGTTCGAGTTTTGGACCCCAGCCTTTCCTTCCAGGCCTGGCCATTCAGGTTTCTCTTTCCAGGCCTGACCTTTGACCCCAGCCTTTGCCTTCCAGGCCTGGCCCCGTACCTTTCTTGTTCAAGGTCCTCTCCCCACCCCCACTCTAGCCTTTGCAGTTCCAGTTTTCGCCCCCCAGCCTTTGTCTTGCAGGCCGGGCTCCGAACTTGCTTCCTTCCAGTTTGGGCCTCCCAGCCTTTGCCTGGCAGGCTGACTCCAAACCCTTCTTGTTCCAGCTTTGGCCCCCCAACCTTTGACTTCTAGGACTGGCTACGAACCCTTCCCTTTCCATTCTTGGCCCCCCAGCTTTTGCCCTGCAGGTTTGTCCCCGACCCCTATTTGAACCGGTTTTGGCACCTCAGCCTTTACCTTCCAGGCCCGGTTCCCCAACCTTTGCTTTCCAAGCCTGTCCCTTTACCCTTCTCTTTCCAGTTTTGCCCCCACCCCTCAACCGAGCCTTTGTCTTCCAGGGCTGGCCCTGAACCCTTATTGCTACAGATTAGTCACTCCAGCCTTTGCTGCGTTACAGACCTCACCCCAAAACCTTTTCCTTCCAGCTTTGGCCCCCCAGCCTTTGCCTTTCTGGTCTGCCCAAGATCTCTTCTCGTTCCAGTTTAGGCCCCACAGCCTCTGAATTCCGGGCATGACCCCGAACACTTTTCATTCCTGTTTTGCCTCCACTGCCTTTGATTGACAGTTCTGACCCGTAGCCTTTTCCTTCCAGGCTTGCCCCATATCACTTCTTGTTCCAGTTTTGGCACCCCAGCCTTTGCATCCCAGGCCTGGTCCCCCAGCAATTGCCTTCCAGGTCTGGCCCCAAACCCTTCTCGTTCCAGAGTTGGCCCCCCAGGCGTACTCTTCCAGGCCTGGCCATGAGCCCTTCTTTTTCCAGGCCTGGCCCCCTAGGCTTAGCCTTTCAGGCCTGGACCTCCAGCCTTTGGTTCCAGCCCTGAAATCGAACCCTTCTCTTTCCGGGTTTGGCCTCCCAGCCATTGCCTTCCAGGCCTGGCCTCGAATGCTTCCCGTTACAGATTCGGCACCTCAGCCTTTTTCTTCCAGGCCTGTTCCCAAACCCTGGCTCTGAACCCTTCTCTTTCCATGTTTGCCACAACTCCCCCTCCGCCCCTCCCCGGCCCAGGGTTTGCTTTCTAGACCTGGCCCAAACCTTTATCTTTCCAGTTTGGGCCCCACTATCTTTCCCTTCGAGGGCTGGTTGCAAACCCTTCTCCTTCCAGGTTTGCCCCCCAACAGTTGCCTTCCAGGCCTGGCCCCGAATCCTTCTCACTCCACTTTTGGGCCCCAGCCTTTAATTGCAGGACTGACACAGAACCTTTCTCTTTCTAGTTCTGGCCCGCCAGCCTTTGTCATCCAGGCCTGGTCCCCAGCCTTTATCTTAAAAGGCTTTCCAGGAACCTTCCTTGATCAGGCCTGGCTCCCCTAGTCTTTGCCTTCCAGACCTGGCCCCAAACTTTTCTCTTTCCAGTTTTGGTCCCGTAGCCTTTCCTATCCAGACCTGGCCACAAACCCTACTCCTTCCGGTTTTGGCCCCCAGCCTTTGCCTTCCATGCCTGGCCCGAACCCTTCTCATTCCAGTTTGGGCCTCCCTTTAACTTTGCCTTGGCCTTGGCCTTGGCCTTGACCTTGCAGGCCTGTCCCCGAACCATTCTCGTTCCAATTTTGGCCTCCCAGGCTTTGCCTACTAGGCCTGTCCTGAACCTTTCTCTTTCCAGTTTTGGCCCCCTAGCCTTTGCCTTCCAGGCCTGGCTCCCCTGCTTTTGCCTTCCAGTCCTGGCCCCGAACCCTGCTATTTCCCGTTTTGTCCCCCCAGCCTTTGTCTTCCAGGACTTTCCTCGAATCTTTCTCGTTACAGATATGGCACCTCAGCCTTTTTCTTCCAGGCCCGTTCTCAAACCCATCTCGTTCCAGGTTTGGCCCCCCAGCTTTTGCCTATCTGGCCTGGCTCCTTACGCCTCTCCTTCCAGTTTTGGATCCCCCAAACTTCCCTTCCAGGACTGCCCCAGATCCTATTTCATTCCCGTTTAGGCTCCCCAGTCCTTGACCCCAGACTTTGCCTTCCAGGCCGGGCCCTGAACACTTCTCATTCCAGCCCTTCCCCCCGCAGCCTTTGCCTTCCAGGCCTGCCCCCGAACCTTTCTTGTTCCAGTTTCCGCAAACCCCACAGCTCAGCCTTTGCATACCGGACCTGGCACCGAACCTTTCTCGTACTAGTTTTGGTGCCCCAGGGTTTGTCTTCCAAGCCCAGCCTCTCAGCCATTGCTTTCCAGGACTGGCCCCAAACCCTTCTCCTCCCAGGTTTGCTCCACTAGATTTTGCTTCCCAGGCCTGGTCCCAAAACCTTCTGGTTCCACTTTTGGGCCACCAGCTTTTGCTTTCCAGGCCTGAAACCGAACCCTTCTCTTTCCAGGTTGCTCCTCCCAGCCTTTGCATCCCAGGCCAGCTCCTGAAGATTTCTCGTGTCGGGCCTCACCGTCCCCCCACCGCGCCCAACCATTGCATTCCAGGCCCGGCACCGAACCTTTCTCGTTCCAACTGTGGCCTCTGAGCCTTCGTTTTCCAGGCCTGGCCCCAAGCCCTTCTCATTCCAGTTTTGACCCCTCAGGCTTTGCCTTCCAAGCCAGGAGCCCCTGCCTTTGCTTTCCAGGTCTGTCCCCTAACTCTTTTCCTTCCAATTTAGGCCTCCCAGGCATACTCTTCCAGGCCTGGCCCTGAACCCTTCTTATTCCAAGCCTGGACCCCTAACCCTAGCCTTTCAGGCCTGGCCCCCCTGCCTTTGCCTTCCAGGCCTGAAACCGAACCCTTCTCTTTCCAGGTATGACCTCCCAGCCTTTGCCTTCCAGACCTGGCTCCAAAGCCTTCTCATTCCATTTTTGGCACCCTAGGCTTTGCTTTCCAGGTCTTGTCCCGCCCGAACCCTTCTCATTCCAGTTCTGGCTCCCCAGCCTTTGCCTTCCAGGTCTGGCCCCGAACCCTTCTTGTTCCACATCTGGCCCCCAAGCCTTTGCTTTCCATGTCTGGCCCAAGACCCTTCTCTTTCCAGGTTTGGCCTCCCAGCCTTTACTTTCTAGCCCTGGTCCAGAACCCTTCTTGCTCCAGTTTAGGCCCCCGAGGTGTACCCTTCCCGGCCTGGCCCTGAACCCTTTTCGTTCCAGGCCTGGCCCCCTAGCCTTAGCCTTCCAGGCCTGGTCCCCCAGCCTTTGCTTTCCAGGCCTGAAACCGAACCCTTCTCTTACCAGGTAGGGCCTCCCAGCTTTTGCCTTCCAGGCCTGGCCTCGAATCTTTCTCGTTACAGATTCGGCACCACAGCCTTTTTCTTCCAGGCCTGTTCCCAAACCCTGGCCCTGAACCCTTCTCTTTCCATTTTTGCCACACACCCCCGCCCCTCCGCGGCCTAGGCTTTGACAAACAGGCCTGACCTAAGAGCCTTTTCTTTCCAGTTTTGGCCTCCCAGCCTTCGAGTTAAAGGCCTGGACCCCCAGCCTTTGCCTTCCAGACCTGGCCCCAAGCCCTTTTCGCTCCAGTTTAGGCCCCCCAGGTTTACCCTTCCAAGACTGGCCCTGAACCCTTCTTGTTCCAGGCCTGGCCCCCTAACCTTAGCCTTTCAGGTCTGGCCCCCCAGCCGTTGCCTTCCATGCCTTCCCCCGAACCCTTCATGTTCCAGTTCTTGTCCCGCAGCCTTTGCATTCCAGGTCTGGCCCAAGACCCTTCCCTTTCCAGGTTTGGCCTCCCAGCCATTACCCTCCAGCCCTGGTCCAGAACCCTTCTTGTTCTACTTTGGGCCTCCGAGCCTTAACCTTCCAGGCCTGGCCCCAAACCATTCTCATTCCAGTTTTGGACCTCAGCCTTTGCCATCCAGGCCTGGCCATTGACGTTTCTCTTTCGAGGGCTGACCTTTGACCCCATCTTTTGCCTTCCAGGCCGGGCCCTGAACCCTTCTCTTTCCAGGCCTTCTCTCCCCATCCATTGCCTTCCAGGCCTGGCCCCGTACCTTTCTTGTTCAAGTTGCCCCCCGACCCCCCACTCCAGCCTTTGCATTCCAGAGCTGGCGCCGAACCTTTCTCGTACCAGTTTTGGCGCCCCATGTTTTGTCTTCCCAGCCTGGCCCCCCAGCCCTTGCTTTCCAGATCTGGCCCCGATCCCTTCACATTCCAGTTTTGCTCCACTACACTTTGCTTTCTAGGCCTGGTCCCAAAACCTAGTTCCAGTTTTGCCCCCCAGGCCTTTGCCTTGCAGGCCTGGCCCCGAACCTTTCTTGTTCCAGTTTCCCCCCTCCCCACACCCGAGCATTTACATTCCAGACCTGGCGCCGAACCTTTCTCGTACTAGCTTTGGTGCCCCAGGTTTTGTCTTCAAAGCCCGGCCTCCCAGCCATTGCTTTCCAGGACTGACCCCAAACCCTTCTCATTCCAGGTTTGCTCCATTAGACTTTGCTTCCCAGGCCTGGTCCCAAAACCTTCTGGTTCCACTTTATGGCCACCAGCTTTTGCTTTCCAGGCCTGAAACCGAACCCTTCTCTTTCCAGGTATGACCTCCCAGCCTTTGCCTTCCCGGCCTGGCATCAAACCCTTATCGTTCCAGTTTGGGCCCCCTAACCTTTGCATTCCAGGCATGGCCCCGAACGCTTCTCATTGCAGTCTTGGCCTCCCAGCCTTTGCCTTCCAGACCTGGCTCCAAAGCCTTCTCCTTCCAATTTTGGCACCCCAGGCTTTGCTTTCCAGGTCTTGTCCCGCCCGAACCTTTCTCATTCCAGTTCTGGCCCCCCAGCCTTTGCCTTCCAGGTCTGGTCCCGAACCCTTCTTGTTCCACATCTGGCCCCCGAGCCTTTGCTTTCCATGTCTGGCCCAAGACCCTTCTCTTTCCAGGTTTGGCATCCCAGCCTTTACCTTCTAGCCCTGGTCCAGAACCCTTCTTCCTCCAGTTTAGGTCCCCGAGGTGTACCCTTCCCGGCCTGGCCCTGAACCCTTTTCGTTCCAGGCCTGGCCCCCTAGCCTTAGCCTTCCAGGCCTGGCCCCCCAGCCTTTGCTTTCCAGGCCTGAAACCGAACCCTTCTCTTACCAGGTAGGGCCTCCCAGCTTTTGCCTTCGAGCCCTGGCCTCGAATCTTTCTCGTTACAGATTTGGCACCTCAGCCTTTTTCTTCCAGGTCTGTTCCCAAAACCTGGCCCTGAACCCATCTCTTACCATTTTTGCCACACACCCCCGCCCCTCCACGGCCTAGGCTTTGACAAACAGGCCTGACCCAAGAGCCTTTTCTTTCCAGTTTTGGCCTCCCAGCCTTCGAGTTACAGGCCTGGACCCCCAGCCTTTGCCTTCCAGACCTGGCCCCAAGCCCTTTTCGCTCGAGTTTAGGCCCCCCAGGTTGGCCCTTCCAGGACTGGCCCTGAACCCTTCTTGTTCCAGGCCTGGCCCCCTAACCTTAGCCTTTCAGGTCTGGCCCTCCAGCCTTTGCCTTCCATGCCTGGCCCCGAACCCTTCTTGTTCCAGTTCTGGTCCCGCAGCCTTCGCCTTGCAGGTCTGGCCCAAGACCCCTCCCTTTCCAGGTTTGGTCTCCCAGCCATTACCTTCCAGCCCTGGTCCAGAACCCTTCTTGTTCCCCTTTTGGCCTCCGAGCTTTTACCTTCCAGGCCTGGCCCCAAACTATTCTCGTTCCAGTTTTGGACCTCAGCCTTTGCCATCCAGGCCTGACCATTCACGTTTCTCTTTCGAGGCCTGACCTTTGACCCCAGCCTTTGCCTTCCAGGCCGGGCCCTGAACCCTTCTCGTTCCAGGCCTTCCCCGCCATCCTTTTCCTTTCAGGGCTGGCCCTGTACCTTTCTTGTTCAAGTTCCTCCCCCACCCCCCACTCCAGCCTTTGCATTCCAGACCTGGCGCCGAACCCTTCTCGTACCGGTTTTGGCGCCCCAGGGTTTGTCTTTCACGCCTGGCCCCCCAGCCTTTGCTTTCCAGATCTGGCCCTGATCCCTTCGCATTCCAGTTTTGCTCCACTACACTTTGCTTTCTAGGCCTGGTCCCAAAACCTAGTTCCAGTTTTGGCCACCGAGCCTTTGACTTCCAAGTCCTGACCCCCACCCACTGCCTTCCAGGCATGGCCAGGAACACTTCTCATTCAATATTGCCCCACCCCCAGCCTTTGCCTTTCAGGTCTGTCCCCGAACCCATCTCATTCCAGGCCCTGCCCCCCAGCTTTTGCCTGCCAGAATTGGCCACCCAGCCTTTGCCTTCCAGGCTTGGTCCCCAACCCTTCTCAATCCAGTTTGGGGCCCCTAGCCTTTCCCTTGTAGGCCTGTCCACGAACACATCTCTTTTCAGTTTTGGCCGCCCAGCCTTCGCCTTCCAAGCCTGGCCATGAACCCTTCTTGTTCCAGTTTAGGCCACCCAGCCTTTGCCTTCCAGGCCTGGCCACGAATCCCTCTTGATCGAGGCCCGGTCCTCCAGGCTTTCCCTTCCAGGCTGGCCCCGAACCCTTCTCATTCCAGTTTTACGGCCCCAGCCTTTCCCTTTCTGCCCTTGCCCTGAACTCTTCTCCTTCCAGTTTCATCCCCCCGGTCTTTGCCTTCCAGGCCAGGGCCGAACCCTTCTCGTTCCAGTTTTGGCCCCCGAGCCTTTGTCTTGCAGGCCGGGCTCCGAACTCTCTTCATTCCAGTTTGGGCCTCCCAGCCGTTGCCTGGCAGGGCTGGCCCCAAACCATTCTTGTTCCAGGTTTGACCACACAAACTGTGCCTTCTAGGACTGGCTCCGAACCCTTCCCTTTCCATTCTTGGCCCCCCAGCTTTTGCCTTGCAGGTTTGTCCCCGAGCCCTATTTGAACCGGTTTTGGCGCCACAGTCTTTACCTACCAGGCCCGGCTCCCCAACCTTTGCTTTCCAAGCCTGTCCCTGGACCCTTGTCTTTCCAGGTTTGCCCCCGCCCCTCCCCCGAGCCTTTGACTTCCAGGCCTGGTCCTGAACCCTTGTTGTTATAGATTAGTCCTCCCAGCCTTTGCTGCGTTACAGACCTGACCCCAAACCCTTCTCGTTCCAGTTTAGGAACCCCAGCCTCTGCATTCCCGGCATGGCCCCGAACACTATTCGTTCCTGTTTTAGCTCCCCAGCATTTGACTCACAGTTCTGACCTCCCAGCCTTTACCTTCAAGGCCTCACCCCGAACCCTTCTCGCTCCAGTTTTGGCCAAACAACCTTTGCTTTCCAGGCCTGCCCCAGATCACTTCTAGTTCCAGTTTTGGCCCCCTAGCGTTTGCATCCCAGGCCTGGGCCCCCAGCAATTGCCTTCCAGGTCTGGCCCCAAACCCTTCTCGTTCCAGAGTTGCCCCCCGAGGCTTACTCTTCCAGGCGTGGCCATGTAGACTTCTGTTTCCAGACCTGGCCCCCCAGCCTTAGCCTTTCAGGCCTGAAACCGAACCCTTCTCTTTCCGGGTTTGGCCTCCCAGCCTTTGCCTTCCAGGCCTGACCTCGAATCTTTCTCGTTACAGATTGGGCACCTCAGCCTTTTTCTTCCAGGCCTGTTCCCAAACCCTGGCTCTGAACCCTTCCCTTTCCATGTTTGCCACCCGTCCCCCCGCCCCTCCCCGGCCCAGCCTTTGCCTTCCAGACCTGGCCCAAACCTTTATCTTTCCAGTTTGGGCCCACAGGCTTTCCCTTCGAGGGCTGGTCGCAAACCCTTCTCCTTCCAGGTTTGCCCCCCAGCATTTGCCTTCCAGGCCTGGCCCCGAATCTTTCTCAATCCACTTTTGGGCCCCAGCCTTTAATTGCAGGACTGACCCAGAACCTCTCTCTTTCCAGTTTTGGCCCTCCAGTGTTGACTTGCAGGCCTGGGTCCCCAGCCTTTATCTTTCAAGCCTTGCCAAGAACCCTTCTTGATCAGGCCTGGCCCCCCTAGTCTTTGCCTTCCAGACCTGGTCCCAAACTTTCCTCTTTCCAGTTTTGGCCCCGTAGCCCTTCCTGTCCAGGCCTGGCCACAAACCCTTCTCCTTCCAGTTTTGGCCCCCAGCCTTTGCCTTCCATGCCTGGCCCGAACCCTTCTCATTCCAGTTTGGGCCTCCCTTTACCTTGGCCTTGGCCTTGGCCTTGCAACCCTGTCCCCGAACCATTCTCGTTCCAATTTTGGCCTCCCAGGCTTTGCATTCTAGGCCTGGCCTGAACCCTTCCCTTTCCAGTTTTGGCCCCCTAGCCTTTGCCTTCCAGGTCTGGCCCAAGACCCTTCTCTTTCCAGGTTTGAATTCCCAACCATTACCTTCCAACCCTGGTCCAGAACCATTCTTGTTCCACTTTGTCCCCCGAGCCTTTGCCTTCCAGGCCTGACCATAAACCATTCTCGTTCCAGTTTTGGACCCCAGCCTTTGCCTTCCAGGCCTGGCCATTCACGTTTCTCTTTCGAGGCCTGACCTCTGAACCCGGACTTTGCCTGACCAGGCCTGGCCCTGAACCCTTCTCGTTCCAGGCCTGCGCCCCCAGCCTTTGCCTTCCAGGCCTGGCCCGTACTTTTTTTGTTCAGGTTCCTCCCCCACCTCCCACTCCAGTCTTTGCATTTCAGACTTGGCGCCGAACCTTTCTCGTACCGGTTTTGGCGCCCCAGGGTTTGTCTTCCAAGCCTGGCCCCCCAACCCTTGCTTTCCAAATCTGGCACCGATCCCTTCGCATTCCAGTTTTGCTCCATTACACTTTGCTTTCTAGGCCTGGTCCCAAAACCTAGTTCCAGTTCTGGCCACGGACCCTTTGCCTTCCAAGTCCTGACCGCCAGCCATTGCCTTCCAGGCATGGCCAGGAACACGTCTCATTCCAGTATTGCCCCACCCCCAGCCTTTGCCTTCCGTGCCTGGCCCCAAGCCTATTTCGCTCCAGTTTATGCACCCCAGGTTTACCCCTCCAGGACTGGCCCTGAACACTTCTTGTTCCAGGCCTGGCCCCCTAACCTTAGCCTTTCAGGCCTGGCCCCGCAGCCTTTGCCTTCCATGCCTGGCTCCAACCCTTCTTGTTCCAGTTCTGGCCCCCCAGCCTTTGCCTTCCAGGTGTGGCCCAAGACCCTTCCCTTTCCAGGTTTGGCCTCTCAGCCATTACCTTCCAGCCCTGGTCCAGAACCCTTCTTGTTCCACTTTTGGCCCCCGAGCCTTTGCCTTCCAGGCCTCGCCCCAAACCATTCTCGTTCCATTTTTGGACTCCAGCATTTACCATCCAGGCCTGGCCATTCATGATTCTCTTTCGAGGCCTGACCTTTGACCCCAGACTTTGCCTTCCAGGCCTGGCCCTGAACCCTTCTCGTTCCAGGCCTGGCCCCCTAGCCTTAGCCTTTCAGGCCTGGACGCCCAGCCTTGTTTTCCAGGCCTGAAACCCAACTCTTCTCTTTGCAGGTTTGATTTCCCAGCCTTTGCCTTCCCGATCTGGCATCAAACCCTTATCGTTTCAGTTTTGGCCCCTCAACTTTTGTATTCCAGGCTTGGCCCCGAGCGTTTCTCATTGCTCTCTCGGCCCACCAGGTTTTGCCTTCCAGACTTGGCCCTGAACCCTTCTCTTTTCAGGTTTTGCCCCCAGGTCTTTGCTTTCTAGGTCTGGCTTCAAACCTTCTCGTTCCAGTTTTGCCCACCGCCAATATTTGCATTCCAGCCCTGCCCCAGAACACTTCTCATTCCAGGATTGGCCCCCCCATCTTATGTCTTCCAGTTACGCCCCCCCCACAGCCTTTGCCTTCTAGGTGTGGCCCTGAACTCTTCTTGTCACAGTTCTGACACCCCAGCTTCTGCCTTCCAGGTCTGACCCAAGCCCTTTCTCTTTCCACGTTTGGCCTCCTAACCTTTACCTTTCAGCCCTCGTCCAGAACTCTTCTTGTTCCAGTTTTGGCCCCCGAGACGTTGCCTTCCAAGCCTGGAGCCGCACCCTCTTGGTTCCAGCCCTGCCGCCCCTCCTCCCCAAGCGTTGCCTTCCAGGCCTGGCTCCAAACCATTCTCGTTCCAGTTTTGGATCCCAGCCTTTGCCATCCAGGCCTGGCCATTAACGTTTCTCGTTCAAAGCCTGATCTTTGACCTCAGACTTTGCCTTCCAGGCATGCCCCTGAACCCTTCTCGTTCCAGGTCTCGTCTCCTCAGCCTTTGCCTTCCAGGTCTAACCCCGAACCTTTCTTGTTCCAGTTCCCCCTCACCCCCTACCCCAGGCTTTACATTCCAGACCTGGTGCCGAACCTTTCTCGTACCAGTTTTGGCGCCCCAGGGTTTGTCTTCCAAGCCTGGCCCCCCAACCATTACTTTCCAGGACTGGCCCCGAACCCTTCTCATTCCAGTTTGGCTCCACTACACTTTGCTTTCCAGGACTGGTCCCAAAACCTAGTTCCAGTTTTGGCCACCGAGCCTTTGCCTTCCAAATCCTGACCCCCAGCCATTGCCTTCCAGGCATGGCCACGAACCTTTCTCATTCCAGTATTGCCCACACCCCCAGCCTTTGCCTTGCAGGCGTGACCTCCAGCTTATGCCTTCCAGAATTAGTCACCCAGCCTTTTCTTTACAGGCCTGTTCCCGAACACATCTCTTTCCACTTTCGGCCTCCCAGGCTTCACCTTCCAGACCTGGCCATTAACCCTTCTTTTTCCAATTTAGGCCACCCAGCCTTTACCTTCCAGGCCTGGCCACGAATGCCTCTTGTTCCAAGCCAAGCCCTCTTGTTCCAGTTATGACCCCCCAGCTTTTGCCTTCCAGGTCTGGCCCTGAACCCTTCTTGTTCCAGTTCTGGCCACCCAGCCTTTGCCTTCCAGGTCTGGCCCAAGTCCCTTCTCTTTCTTGGTTTGGCCTGCCAGCCTTTACCTTCCAGCCCTGGTCCAGAACCCTTCTTGTTCCAGTTTTGGCCCCCGAGGCTTTGCCTTCCATGCCTGGCCCCAAACCCTCCGTGCTCGGGTTTAGGCCCTCGACGTTTACTCTTCCAGGCCTGGCCCTGAACCCTTCTCGATCCAGGCCTGGCCCCCTAGTCTTAGCCTTCCAGGCCTGGCCCCCCAGCCATTGCTTTCCAGGCCTGAAACCGAACCCTTCACTTTCCAGGTTGGGTCTCCCAGCCATTGCCTTCCAGGCCTGGCCTCGAATCCTCCTCATTACAGATTCGGCACCTCTGCCTTTTTCTTCCAGGTCTGTTCCCAAACCTTGGCCCCGAACCCTTCTCTTTCCATGTTTGCCACAGCCCGCCCCACCCCTCCCCGGCCCAGCCTTTGCCTTCCAGACCTGGCCCAAACCTTTATATTTCCAGGTTGGGCCCCACATCTTTGTCTTCGAGGGCTGGTCACAAACCCTTCTCCTTCCAGGTTTGCCCCGCAGCATTTGCCTTCCAAGCCTGGCCCCGAATCCTTCTCACTCCACTTTTGGGCCCTAGGCTTTAATTGCAGGACTGACCCAGAACTCTTTCCAGTTTTTGGCCCGCCAGGCTTTGACATCCAGGCCTCGTTCCACAGCCTTTATCTTAAAAGCCTTTCCAGGCACCCTGCTTGATCAGGCCTAGCTCCCCTAGTCTTTGCCTTCCAGACCTGGTCCCAAACTTTTCTCTTTCCAGTTTTGGACCCGTAGTCTTTCCTGTCCAGGCCTGGCCACAAACCCTTCTCCTTCGGCTTTTGTCCCCCAGCCTTTGCCTTCCATGCCTGGCCCGAACCCTTCTCATTCCAGTTTGGGCCTCCCTTTACCTTTGCCTTGGCCTTGGCCTTTTCCTTGGCCTTGGCCTTGCAGGCCTGTCCCCGAACCATTTTCGTTCCAATTTTGGCCTCCCAGGCTTTGCCTAACTAGGCCTGGCCTGAACCCTTCTCATTCCAGTTTTGGGCCCCTAGCCTTTGCTTTCCAGGCTTGGCCCCGAACCCTGCTATTTCCCATTTTGTCCCCCCAGCATTTGCCTATCTGGCCTGGACCCTTACCCTTCTCCTTCCAGTTTTGGTTCCCCAACATTTCCCTTCCAGGACTGCCCGGATCCCTTCTCATTCCTGTTTAGGCCCCCCATTCTTTGCCTTCCAGGTCTGGCCCTGAACCCTTCTTGTTCCAGTTCTGGCCAGTAGCATTTGCCTTCCAGGTCTGGCCCAAGACCCTTCTCTTTTCCAGGTTTGGCCTCCCAGCCTTTACCTTCTAGCCCTGGTCCAGAACCCTTCTTGTTCCAGTTTTGGGCCCCGAGGCTTTGCCTTCCATGCCTGGCCCCAAACACTTCTTGCTCCAGTTAAGGCCCCCAAGGTTTACACTTCCAGGCCTGGCCCTGAACCCTGGCCCCCGAGCCTTTGCTTTCCAGGCCTGAAACCGAACCCTTCTCTTTCCAGGTTGGACCTCCCAGCTTTTGCCTTCCTGACCTGGCCTCGTCACCCCAGCCTTTTTCTTCCAGGCCTGTTCCCATACGTTAGCCCTGAACCCTTCTCTTTCCATTTTTGCCACAAACCTCCGCCCCTCCCCGGCCCAGGCTTTGTCTTCCAGGCCTGACCCAAAAGCCTTCGAATTACAGGCCTGGACACCCAGCTTTTGCCTTCCAGACTTGGCCCCAAACCTTAATCTTTCCAGTTTGGGCCCCACAGTCTTTCCCTTCCAGGCCTGGTCGCAAACCTTTCTCCTTCAAGGTTTGCCCCCTAGCCTTTAACTTCCAGGCCTGGCCCTGAATCCTTCTCACTCCACTTTTGACCCCCAGCCTTCAATTGCAGGACTGACCCAGAAACTTTCTCTTTCCAGTTTTGGTCCGTCAGCCTTTGCCTTCCAGGTCTGGCCCCAAATCCTTTTCATTCCAGCTTAGGGCCCCCCCGCCAGGCTTACTATTCCAGGCCTGGCCCTGAACCCTTCTTGTCCCAGGCCTGGACCTGTAAGCCTTAGCCTTTCATACCTGGCCCCCCGCCTGTGCCTTCCATGCCTGGCCCCAAGCCCTTTTCACTACAATTTAGGCCCCCCAGATTTACCCTTTCAGGACTGGCCCTGAACCCTTCTTGTTCCAGGCCTGGCCCCCTAACCTTAACTTTTCAGGCCTGGCCCCCCAGCCTTTGCCTTCCATGCCTGGCCCCAAACCCTTCTTGTTCCAGTTCTGGCCCCCCAGCCTTTGCCTTCCAGGTCTGGCCCAAGACCCTTCTCTTTCCAGGTTTGACCTCCCAGCCATTACCTTCCAGCCCCTGGTCCAGAAGCCTTCTTGTTCCACTTTTGGCCCCGGAGCCTTTGCCTTCCAGGACTGTCCCCTAACTCTTTTCTTTCCAATTTAGGCCTCCCAGGCATACTCTTCCAGGTGTGGCCCTGAACCCTTCTTGTTCCATGCCTAGACCCCTAACCCTAGCCTCTCAGGCCTGGCCCCCCCTGCCTTTGCCTTGCAGGCCTGAAACCGAAACCTTCTCTTTCCAGGAATGACCTCCCAGCCTTTGCCTTCCCGGCCTGGCATCAAACACTTATCGTTCCGGTTTGGGCCCCCCAACCTTTGCATTCCAGCCATAGTCCCGAACGCTTCTCATTGCAGTCTTGGCCTCCTAGCCTTTGCCTTCCAGACCTGTCTCCAAACACTTCTCATTCCAATTTTGGCACCCAAGGCTTTGCTTTCCAGGTCTTGTCCCGCCCGAACCCTTCTCATTCCAGTTGTGGCCCCCAGCCCTTTGCCTTCCAGGTCTGGCCCCGAACCCTTCTTGTTCCAGTTCTGGCCACCCAGCCTTTGCCTTCCAGGTCTGGCCCAAGTCCCTTCTCTTTCTTGGTTTGGCCTGCCAGCCTTTACCTTCCAGCCCTGGTCCAGAACCCTTCTTGTTCCAGTTTTGGCCCCCGAGGCTTTGCCTTCCATGCCTGGCCCCAAACCCTCCGTGCTCGGGTTTAGGCCCTCGACGTTTACTCTTCCAGGCCTGGCCCTGAACCCTTCTCGATCCAGGCCTGGCCCCCTAGTCTTAGCCTTCCAGGCCTGGCCCCCCAGCCATTGCTTTCCAGGCCTGAAACCGAACCCTTCACTTTCCAGGTTGGGTCTCCCAGCCATTGCCTTCCAGGCCTGGCCTCGAATCCTCCTCATTACAGATTCGGCACCTCTGCCTTTTTCTTCCAGGTCTGTTCCCAAACCTTGGCCCCGAACCCTTCTCTTTCCATGTTTGCCACAGCCCGCCCCATCCCTCCCCGGCCCAGCCTTTGCCTTCCAGACCTGGCCCAAACCTTTATATTTCCAGTTTGGGCCCCACATCTTTCTCTTCGAGGGCTGGTCGCAAACTCTTCTCCCTCCAGGTTTGCCCTGCAGCATTTGCCTTCCAAGCCTGGCCCCGAATCCTTCTCACTCCACTTTTGGGCCCTAGGCTTTAATTGCAGGACTGACCCAGAACTCTTTCCAGTTTTTGGCCCGCCAGGCTTTGATATCCAGGCCTCGTTCCACAGCCTTTATCTTAAAAGCCTTTCCAGGCACCCTGCTTGATCAGGCCTAGCTCCCCTAGTCTTTGCCTTCCAGACCTGGTCCCAAACTTTTCTCTTTCCAGTTTTGGACCCGTAGTTTGGACTCTTTCCTGTCCAGGCCTGGCCACAAATCCTTCTCCTTCGGCTTTTGTCCCCCAGCCTTTGCCTTCCATGCCTGGCCCGAACCCTTCTCATTCCAGTTTGGGCCTCCCTTTACCTTTGCCTTGGCTTTGCCTAACTAGGCCTGGCCTGAACCCTTCTCATTCCAGTTTTGGGCCCCTAGCCTTTGCTTTCCAGGCTTGGCCCCGAACCCTGCTATTTCCCATTTTGTGCCCCCAGCCTTTGCCTATCTGGCCTGGACCCTTACCCTTCTCCTTCCAGTTTTGGTTCCCCAACATTTCCCTTCCAGGACTGCCCGGATCCCTTCTCATTCCTGTTTAGGCCCCCCAGTCTTTGCCTTCCAGGTCTGGCCCTGAGCCCTTCTTGTTCCAGTTCTGGCCAGTAGCATTTGCCTTCCAGGTCTGGCCCAAGACCCTTCTCTTTTCCAGGTTTGGCCTCCCAGCCTTTACCTTCTAGCCCTGGTCCAGAACCCTTCTTGCTCCAGTTTAGGCCCCCGAGGTTTACACTTCCAGGCCTGGCCCTGAACCTTTCTCGTTCCAGGCTTGGCCCCCTAGCCTTAGCCTTCCAGGCCTGGCCCCCCAACCTTTGCTTTCCAGGCCTGAAACTGAACCCTTCTCTTACCAGGTAGGGCCTCCCAGCTTTTGCCTTCTAAGCCTGGCCTCGAATCTTTCTCGTTACAGATTCGGCACCTCAGCATTTTTCTTCCAGGCCTGTTCCCAAACCGTGGCCCTGAACCCTTCTCTTACCATTTTTGCCACACACCCCCGTCCCTCCCTGGCCTAGGCTTTGAATAACAGGCCTGATCCAAGAACCTTTTCTTTCCAGTTTTGGCCTCCCAGACTTCGAGTTACAGGCCTGGACCCCCAGCCTTTGCCCTCCAGACTCTGGCCCCAAACCTTTATCTTTCCAGTTAGGGCCCCACAGTCTTTCCCTTCCAGGCCGATTCGCAAACCCTTCTCCTTTAAGGTTTGCCCCCCAGCCTTTGAGTTCCAGGCCTGGCCCCGAATCCTTCTCACTCCACCTTTGGCCCCCAGCCTTTAATTGCAGGACTGACCCAGAACCTTTCTCTTTCCAGTTTTGGCCCGCCAGCCTTTGCCTTCCTGGTCTGGCCCCAAATCCTTTTCATTCCAGCTTACCCCCTCCCCCCCCCCCCGCCACCCCGCCAAGGCTTACTCTTCCAGGACTAGCCCTGAACCCTTCTTGTCCGAGGCCTGGACCCCTAGCCTTAGCCTTTCAGGCCTGGTGCCCCAGCTTTGGCCTTCCATGTCTGGCCCCAAGCCCTTTTCACTCCAGTTTAGGCCCCCCAGGTTTACCCTTCCAGGACTGGCCCTGAACCCTTCTTGTTCCAGGCCTGGCCCCCTAACCTTAGCCTTTCAGGCCTGGCCCCCCAGCCTTTGCCTTCCATGCAACCCTCCTTGTTCCAGTTCTGGCCCCCCAGCCTTTGCCTTCCAGGTCTGGCCCAAGACCCTTCCCTTTCCAGGTTTGGCCTCCCAGCCATTACCTTCCAGTCCTCCAGTCTTTCCCTTCCAGTCTGGCCCCGAACCCTACTCATTCCAGTTTTATGGCCCCAGCCTTTCCCTTTCTGACCTTGCCCCGAGCTCTTCTCCTTCCCCTTTCATCCCCAGGTCTGGCCCCGAACCCTTCTTGTTCCAGTTCTGGCCACCCAGCCTTTGCCTTCCAGGTCTGGCCCAAGACCCTTCTCTTTCTAGGTTTGGTCTGCCAGCCTTTACCTTCCAGCTCTGGTCCAGAACCCTTCTTGTTCCAGTTTTGGCCCTCGAGGCTTTGCCTTCCATGCCTGGCTCCAAACCCTTCTTGCTCCAGTTTAGTCCCCCGAGGTTTACCCTTCCAGGCTTGGTCATGAACCTTTCTCGTTCCAGGCCTTGCCCCCTAGCCTCAGCCTTCCAGGCCTGGCCCCCCGCCTTTGCTTTCCAGGCCTGAAACGGAACCCTTCCCTTTCCAGGTTGGGCCTCCCAGCCTTTGCCTCCCAGGCCTGGCCTCGAATCTTTCTCGTTAACAGATTCAGCACCTCAGCCTTTTTCTTCCAGGCCTGTTCCCGAACTCTGACCCTGAACCCTTCTCTTTCCAATTTTTCCCACACACCCCCGCCCCTCCCGGCCTAGGCTTTGCCTTCACGGCCTGACCCCAAAACCCTCTCTTTCCAGTTTTAGCCTCCTAGACTTTGAGTTACCGGCCAGGACCCCTCCAGCCTTTGCCCTCTAGACCTGGCCCCAAATTTTTATCTTTACAGTTTGGGCCCCACAGTCTTTCCCTTGCAGGCCTGGTCGCAAAACCTTCTCCTTCAAGGTTTGCCCCCCAGCCTTTGACTTCCAGGCCTGACCCCAAGCCTTTTTCGCTCCAGTTTAGGCCCCCCCACGTTTACCCTTCCAGGACTGGCCCTGAACCCTTCTTGTTTCAGGCCTGTCCCCGCAGCCTTTGCCTTCCATGCTTCACCCCGAACTCTTCTCAATCCAGTTCTGGCCCCCGAGGCTTTGCCTTCCATGCCTGGCCCCAAACCCTTCTTGCTCCAGTTTAGGCCCCCGAGGATTTCCCTTTCAAGCCTGACCCTGAACCCTTCTCGTTCCAGACCTGGCCCCCTAGACTTAGCTTTCCAGGCCTGAAACCGAACGCTACTCTTTCCAGGTTGGGCCTCCAAGCCTTGGCCTCCCACGCCTGGCCTCGAATCTTTTCCCTTACAGATTCGGCACCTCAGCCTTTTTCTACCAGGCCTGTTCCCAAACCCTGGCTCTGAACCCTTCTCTTTCCATTTTTGCCACACACCCCCGCCTCTCCCCGGCCTAGGCTTTGCCTTCCAGGCCTGACCCAAAACCCTTCTCTTTCCAGTTTTGCCTCCCAGCCTTTGAGTTACAGGCCTGGACCCCCAGCCTTTGCCCTTCAGACCTGGCCACAAACCTTTATCGTTCCAGTTTGGGCCCCACAGTCTTTCCCTTCCAGGTCTGGTCGCAAAACCTTCTCCTTCAAGGTTTGCCCCCCAGCCTTTGACTTCCAGGTCTTGCCCCCAAACCTTCTCACTCCACTTTTGGCCCCCAGCCTTTGATTACAGGACTGACCAAGAACCTTTCTCTTTCCAGTATTGGCCCGCCAGCCTTTGCATTCCAGGTCTGGTCCCAAATCCTTTTCATTCCAGCTTAGGCCCCCCTGCAGGCTTACTCTTCCAGGCCTGGCCCTGAAACCTTCTTATCCCAAGGCTGGACCCCTAGCCTTAGCCTTTCAGGCCTGGGCACCCTGCCTTTGCCTTCCATTCCTGACCCCAAGCCTTTTTCGCTCCAGTTTAGGCCCCCCAGGTTTACTCTTCCAGGACTGGCCCTGAACCCTTCTTGTTTCAGGCCTGTCCCCGCAGCCTTTGCCTTCCATGCCTCGCCCCGAACCCTTCTTGATCCAGTTCTGGCCCCCCAGCCGTTGCCTTCCAGGTCTGGCCCAAAACCCTTCTCTTTCCAGGTTTGACCTCCCAGCCATTAGCTTCCAGCCCTGATCCAGAACCCTTCTTGTTCCACTTCTGGCCCCCGAGCCTTTGGTCCCTTGGAGGGCTGGTCGCAAACCCTTCTCCTTCCAGGTTTGCCCCCCAGCATTTGCCTTCCAGGGCTGGCCCCGAATCCTTCTAACTCCACTTCTGGGCCACAGGCTTTAATTGCAGGACTCACCCGGAACCTTTCTCTTTCCAGTTCTGGCACGCCAGCCTTTGACTTCCAGGCCTGGTTCCCCAGCCTTTATCTTTCAAGCCTTGCCAAGAACCCTTCTTGATCAGGCCTGGCCCCCCTAGACTTTGCCTTCCAGACCTGGTCCCAAACTTTCCTCTTTCCAGTTTTGGCCCCATAGCCTTTCCTGTCCAGGCCTGGCCACAAGCCCTTCTTCCAGTTTTGTCCCCCAGCCTTTGCCTTCCATGCCTGGCCCAAACCCTTCTCATTCCAGTTTGGGCCTCCCTTTACCTTGGCCTTGGCCTTGGCCTTGGCCTTGCAGGCCTGTCCCCGAACCATTCTCGTTCCAATTTTGGCCTCCCAGGCTTTGCCTTCTAGGCCTGGCCTGAACCCTTCTTGATCCAGTTCTGGCCCCCCAACCTTTGCCTTCCAGGTCTGGCCCGAGATCCTTCTCTTTCCAGGTTTGACCTCCCAGCCATTACCTTCCAGCCCTGGTCCAAAACCCTTCTTGTTCCACTTTTACCCCCGAGCCTTCGGCCGCTCGGAGGGCGTGTCGCAAACCCTTCTCCTTCCAGGTTTGCCCCCCAGCATTTGCCTTCCAGGCCTGGCCCCGAATCCTTCTCACTCCACTTTTGGGCCACAGCCTTTAATTGCAGGACTGACCCGGAACCTTCCTCTTTCCAGTCCTGGCACGCCAGCCTTTGACTTCCAGGCCTGGTTCCCCAGCCTTTATCTTTCAAGCCTTGCCAAGAACCCTTCTTGATCAAGCCTGGCCCCCCTAGTCTTTGCCTTCCAGACCTGGTCTCAAACTTTCCTCTTTCCAGTTTTGGCCCCGTAGCCTTTCCTGTCCAGGCCTGGCCACAAATCCTTCTTCTTCCGGTTTTGCCCCCCAGCCTTTGCCTTCCATGCCTGGCCCGAACCCTTCTCATTCCAGTTTGGGCCTCCCTTTACCTTGGCCTTGGCCTTGGCCTTGGCCTTGCAGGCCTGTCCCCGAACCATTCTCGTTCCAATTTTGGCTTCCCAGGCTTTGCCTTCTAGGACTGGCCTGAACCCTTCCCTTTCCAGTTTTGGCCCCCTAGCCTTTGCCTTCCAGGTCTGGCCCAAGACCCTTCTCTTTCCAGGTTTGAATTCCCAACCATTACCTTCCAACCCTGGTCCAGAACCATTCTTGTTCCACTTTGTCCCCCGAGCCTTTGCCTTCCAGGCCTGACCATAAACCATTCTCGTTCTAGTTTGGGACCCCAGCCTTTGCCTTCCAGGCCTGGCCATTCACGTTTCTCTTTCGAGGCCTGACCTCTGACCGCAGACTTTGCCTTCCAGGCCTGGCCCTGAGCCCTTCTCGTTCCAGGCCTGCCCCCCCAGCCTTTGCCTTCCAGGCCTGGCCCCGTACTTTTCTTGTTCAAGTACCTCCCCCTCCCCACACTCCAGCCTTTGCATACCAGACCTGGCGCCGAACCTTTCTCGTACCGGTTTTGGCGCCCCCGCGTTTGTCTTCCAGGCCTGGTCCCCCAGCCCTTGCTTTACAGATCTGGCCCCGATCCTTTCGCATTCCAGTTTTGCTCCACTACACTTTGCTTTCTAGGCCTGGTCCCAAAACCTAGTTCCAGTTCTGGCCACCGAGCCTTTGCCTTCCAAGTCCTGACCGCCAGCCATTGCCTTCCAGGCATGGCCAGGAACACTTCTTATTCAATATTGCCCCACCCCCAGCCTTTGCCTTTCTGGTGTGGCCCCGAACCCGTCTCATTCCAGGCCTGGCCCCCCAGCTTTTGCCTTCCAGAACTGGCCAACCAGCCTGTGCCTTCCAGGCTTGGTCCCGAACCCTTCTCAATCTAGTTTGGACCCCCTAGCCACTCCCTTATAGGCCTGTCCACGAACACATCTCTTTCCAGTGTCGGCCGCCCAGCCTTCCCCCTCCAAGCCTGGCCATGAACCCTTCTTGTTGCAGTTTAGGTCACCCAGCTTTTGCCTTCCAGGCCTGGCCACGAATCCAGACCTGATCCAGATCTAGACCTGGTCCTCCAGGCTTTCCCTTCCAGGCTGGCCCCGAACCCTTCTCATTCCAGTTTTACAGCCCCAGCCTTTCCCTTTCTGCCCTTGCCCTGAACTCTTCTCCTTCCAGTTTCATCCCCCGAGTCTTTACCTTCCAGGCCAAGGCCGAACCCTTATCGTTCCAGTTTTGGCCCCCCAGACTTTGTCTTGCAGGCAGGACTCCGAACTCTCTTCATTCCAGTTTGGGCCTCCCAGCTTTTGCCTTGCAGGGCTGGCCCCAAACCCTTCCTGTTCCAGGTTTGACCCCCCAACCTTTGCCTTCTAGGACTGGCTCCCAACCCTTCCCTTTCCATTCTTGGCCCCCCAGCCTTTGCCTTGCAGGTTTGTCCCCGAGCCCTATTTGAACCGGTTTTGGCCCCTCCGCCTTTACCTTCCAGGCCCGGCTCCCCAACCTTTGCTTTCCAAGCCTGTCCCTGGACGCTTCTCTTTCCAGGTTTGCACCCGCCCCTCCCACGAAACTTTGACTTCCAGGTCTGGCCCTGAACCCTTATTGCTACAGATGAGTCACCCCAGCCTTTGCTGCGTTACAGACCTGACCCCAAACCCTTTTCCTTCCAGCTTTACCCCCCCGCAGCCTTTGCCTTTCTGGTCTGCCCAAGATCCCTTCTCGCTCGAGTTTAGGCCCCCCAGCCTCTGCATTCCTGGCATAACCCGGAAAACATTTCGTTCCTGTTTTGCCTCCACAGCCTTTGGTCTGCAAAGCAAAGATTGCGGGGCAAGATATGAAGGCAAATGCTGGGGGGGGGGAGGGGTGGTGTCCCAAACTGGAACGTGTAGGGTTTGGTGCCAGGTCTGCAAGACAAAGGCCGGGGGGTAAGGGGGCAAAGCGGAAAGGCTAATGCTGGGGGGCCAAATCTGGGAGGAGAAGGGTTGAGGGCCAGGCCTGCAAGACAAAGTCTTAGGAGGCCCAAACTGGAAAGAGAAGGGTTCAGGCCAGGCCTGCAAGGCAAAGGTTGGGGGTTAAAACTGGAAGTCAAAGGCTGGTGGGCTAAAACTGGAACAAAAAGTGATAAAGGCCAGGCTAACAAGGTAAAGGCTGGGCGGGCAAAACTGGAAGGCAAAGGCTGGGGGACCCAAACTACGACGAGAAGGGTTCACGGCCAAACCTCCAAGGCAAAGGCTGAGGTGGCCAAACTGGAACGACAAGGGCTCTGGGCCTGGGCTAGAAGGCAAAGGCTGGGGGGAAAAACTGGAAAGCAAAGGCTGGGGGGCCGAAACTAGAACGAGAAGGTTTCGGGGCTTAGGCTTGCAAGGCAAAGGATGAAGAGGCAAAACTGGAAAGCAAAGGCAGGGGGGCCCAAAATTTAAGGAGAAGGGTTTGGGAGGAGGGTTGCCAGGTAAAGACTGTGGGGAGCAAACTGCAAAGAGAAGGGTTCAGGACCAGGCCTGCAAGGCAAAGGCTGGGGGGCCAGATTGGATTGATAAGCGTTCGGGTCAGCACTGCAAGTCAAAGGCTGGAGCGGGGGAAACTGAAAGGCAAAGGATGGGGGCCCCAAATTAGAACAAGAAGCGTTTGGAGTGATGACTGCAGGGCAAAGGATGAGAGGGCAAAACGGGAATGCAAGTGCTGGGTAACCCAAACTGGAACAAGAAGGGTTCAAGGGCAGGATTGCAAGGCAAAGGCTAGGTGGGCAAAACGGTAAAGCAAAGCCTAGGGAGCAAAACCGGAACAAAAAGAGTTCGGGGACAGGCCTGCAAACCACAGGCTCGGGGCCAAACCTGGAAGTCCACAAAATGGAAAGAGAATTGTTTGGTGCCAGGTCTGCAAGGCAATAAACTGGAAGACAAACTCTGGGTGGGCCAAACTGGAACGAGAAGGGTTCAGGGCATGGCCTCCAAGGCAAAGGTTGGGGGGAGAACTGAAGGTCAAAGGCTGGGGGCCCGAAAATGGAACCAGAAGGGTTCAGGGCCAGGCCTGCAAGGCAAAGTTGAGGGGGCAAAACTGGAATGCAAATTCATTCAATAGTATTTATTGAGCGCTTACTATGTGCAGAGCACTATACTAAGCGCTTGGAATGTACTAATCGGCAACAAATAGAGACAGTCCCTGCTCTTTGACGGGCTTACAGTCTAATCGGGGGAGACAGGCAGACAAAAACAATGGCAATAAATAGAGTCAAGGGGAAGAACATCTCATTAGAACAATGACAAATAAATAGAATCAGGGTGATGTACATCTCATTAAGCAAAATAAATAGGATGATGAAAATATATACAGTTGAGCGGACGAGTACAGTGCTGAGGGGATGGGACGGGAGAGGGAGAGGAGCAGAGGGAAAGGGGGAAGAAGAGGGTTTAGCTGCGGAGAGGTAGAGGGAGCAGAGGGAAAAGGGGGAAGCTCAGTCTCCTTAGAGGAGGTGAGCTTTTAATAGGGATTTGAAGAGGGGAAGAGAATTAGATTGTCGGAGGTGAGGAGGGAGGGCATTCCAGGACCTCAGAAGGACGTGGCCCAGGGGTCGACGGCAGGATAGGCGAGACCGAGGGAGGGTGAGGAGGTGGGCAGCAGAGGAGCGGAGCGTGCGGGGTGGGCAGTAGAAAGAGAGAAAGGAGGAGAGGTAGGAAGGGGCAAGGTGATGGAGAGCCTTGAAGCCTAGAGTGAGAAGTTTTTGCTTTGTGCGGAGGTTGATAGGCAACCACTGGAGGGGAGTGACATGCCCAGAACGTTTCTGCAAGAAGATGAGCCGGGCAGCAGAGTGAAGAATAGACTGGAGCGAGGCGAGAGAGGAGGAAGGGAGATCAGAGAGCAGGTGGACACAGTAATCTAGCCGGGATATTACGAAAGCCTGTAGCAGTAAGGTAGCCGTTTGGGTGGAGAGGAAAGGGCGGATCTTGGCGATATTATAAAGGCGAGACTGGCCGGTCTGGGTAACGGATCGGTTGTGTGGGGTGAATGAGAGAGACGAGTCAAAGATGACACCGAGGTTGCGGGTCTGAGAGACGGGAAGGATGGTCGTATCATCCTCGGTGATATCTGGGAGAGGACTGGGCTTGGGATGGAAGATGAGGAGCTCAGTTTAGGTCATGTTGAGTTTTAGGTGGCGGGCAGACATCCAGGTGGAGACGTTCTGGAGGCAGGAGGACATGTGAGCCTGAAAGGAGGAGGAGAGGACAGGGGCAGAGATGTACATTCTGTGTGTCATCTGCATAGAGATGGTAGTTGAAGCCGTGAGAGCGAATGAGTTCACCAAGGGAGTGAATGTAAATGGAGAACAGAAGAGGGCCAAGAACTGACCCTTGAGGAACTCCAACAGTTAGAGGATGAGAGGGGGAGGAGGAGCCTGCGAAGGAGACTGAGAATGACCGGTCAGAGAGATAAGAGGAGAACCAGGAGAAGACGGAGGCCGTGAAGCCAAGGTGAGATAAGGTGTGGAGGAGAAGGGGATGGTCGACAGTATCAAAGGCAGCTGAGAGGTCAAGGAGGATTAGAATAGAGTAAGAGTTATTGGATTTGGCAAGAAGGAGGTCATGGGTGACCTTAGAGAGAGCAGTCTCGGTAGAGTGGAGGGGACCGAAGCCAGATTGGAGGGAGTCCAGGAGAGAATAGGAGTTAAGGAATTCTAAGCAGCCAGTGTAGACGACTCATTCTAGGATCTTGGAAAGGAAGGGTAGTAGGGAGATAGGGCGATAACTTGAAGGGGAAGTGGGGTCGAGAGAGAGTTTTTTTTAGCTTGGGGGAGACATGAGCATGTTTGAAGGCAGAGAGGAAGGAGCCATTGGAGATTGAGTGGTTAAAGATAGAAGTTCAGGAGGGGAGGAGGGCAGGGGCGATGGTTTTTATAAGGTGAGCAGGAATGGGGTCCGAGGCGCAGGTGGAGGGAGTGGCACTTACGAGGAGGGAGGAGATCTTCTCTGAGGATACTGCGGGGAAGGATGGGAAAGAAGGGGAGAGGGTTGTGGGGGGGGGAGGCAAGAGGGGGAGGGGCGACTTTGGGGAGCTCAGACCTGATTGTGTTGATTTTTGTGATGAAGTAGGTGGCCAGATCACTGGGGGTGAGAGATGGGGGAGGGGGAGGAACAGGAGGCCTAAGGAGAGAGTTAAAGGTCCAGAACAATTGGCGGGGGTGACGGGCATGGGTGTCGATGAGGGAGGAGAAGAAGTTTTGCCTGGTGGAGGAGAGGGCAGAGTTAAAGCAGGAAAGGAAAATTTGAAATGTATGAGGTCGGCTTGGTGCTTGGACTTTCGCCAGCAGCGCTCGGCAGCTAGAGCAAAGGAACGTAGGAGGTGGACAGAGGAGGTGATCCAGAGCTGTGGGTTAGTGGAGCAAGAGCGGCGGAGAGAAAGGGGGGTGAGAGAGTTGAGATGAGTAGAGAGGGTGGAGTTGAGAGCGGTGACCTGATCATCGAGTGTGGGAAGTGAGGACGGCGGGCAAGGTGGGGAGAGATGCTTTTGGAAAGACGGATGGGATCAAGAGAGCGGAGGTCTCTGTGGGGGAGTAGCAAAGATTTGCAGGGAGAGGGAGTGTGAGGGATGAGGCAGGTGAGAAGGTTATGGTCAGAGAGAGGGATTTCAGAGTTGGTGAGGGAGGAGGTAGTGCAGCGGTAGGAGATGATGAGATCGAGGGTGTGACCGAGTCGGTGAGTGGGCGCGGTCTGGTGGAGCAGGGCGTCGGCAGAGTCGAGGAAGGATAGCAGGCGGGCGGCAGAGAGTACATCGGGTACATCCATGTGGATGTTGCAGTCTCCGAGGATCAGAGTGGGCAGAGAGAAGGAGAGAAGGAAAGAAGGAAGGTGAGGAAGGGGTCTAGGGGGTTGAAGAAGTCGGAAGTGGGAGCAGGAGGGCGGTAGATGACAGGAACAAGTATCTGGAGGGGGTGGTAGAGGCGAATGATATGGGCTTCGAAGGAGGGGAAGGAGAGGGAAGGGGGAGGAGGGATAGTGCGGAAGCGGCAGCGGGGGGAGAGGAGGAAGCTGACGGCTCCTCCCTTTCCGGTGAGTCTGGGGGAGTGGGAGAAGGAGAGGCCACCGCTGGAGAGAGCAGCGGCGGAGACCGTGTCTTCGGGAGTGAGCCACGTTTCCGAAAGGCCGAGGAGGAGGAGAGAGCGGGAAAGGAAAAGGTCATGGATGAAAGGTAGTTTACCTGAAATGGAGCGGGGGTTCCAGAGGCCAAACTTGAAAGTAGCTGTGGTTGCAAGGGGAGGAGAGGGGGGAGAGCTGGGGGAGGGGAGGATTTGGACGGGAAGGAGGTGGCGGGGCCCTAGATGGGGAGAGGGGGAGGAGGGGTGGCGGGGGGACAGGAGGACTGGGATGGGGCGTGGGTGGGGAAGAGGGAAGGCGGTAGGATGTGAGGAGGGGGTTTGGAGGGGGAGAGTAGGGGGAGGGGAGGGGGAAGAGAGGTGGCGCTGGTAAAGCGGGGTTCCAGGGCGGGGGAGAGGAGGGGGGGAAGCAGAGGAGAGAGCGAGAAAGAGCTGGGCGAGAGAGGGGAAGGAGAGGGGGAGGATAGGAAGGGGCAGGAGGGAGAAGGAGGGTGGAGGGACATGGTGAGGCCAGAGAGGTAGGTGCCAGCACTGACAACAATAAACAATAACAAGCGAAATCGGTAACATAGCAACAAGAATGCAAAGGCTGGTTGGCCCAAACTGGAACGAGAAGAGTTCGAGTCCTAGGTTGCAAATTAAAGACTGGGGGCCGGGAGGGGTCGGCAACTGGAACGAGAACGGGTTCAGGGCCAGGCCTGCAAGGCAAAGGCTTAGGGGCTTAAACTGGAATGAGAAGGGTTCAGGGCCAGGCCTGCAAGGTAAAGGCTGGAGGGGGGGAGGGCAAAACTGGAACGAGAAGGGTTCGGGCCAGACAAGCAAGGCAATGTCTTTAAGGCCCAAAATGGAATGAGAGGGGATCGAGGCCAGGCCAGCCAGGCAAAGGTTGGACTGGCAACACTGGAAGGCAAAGGCTGGGGGGCCCAAACTGGAACGAGAGGGTTCAGGGCCAGGCCTGCAAGGCAAAAGCTGGGGGGTAAACCTGGAAGGCAAAAGATGGGGGGCCCAAATTGGAATGAGAAGCTTTTGGAGTCACGCCTGCAAGGAAAACACTGAGAGGGAAAACTGCAAGGTAAAGGTTGGGGGCCCCAAACTGGATCGAGAAGAGCTCGGGCCAGACCTACAAGCAAAGGATGAGGGGATAAAACTGGAATGCAACGGCTGGGTGGTCCAAACTGGTACGAAAAGAGATGGAGACCAGACCTGCAAGGCAAAGGCTGGGGTGTCCAAACTGGAACGAGAAGTGTTAGTGCCAGGTCTGCAAGGAAAAGGCTGGGGAACCACTATGGAATGAGGCCAGGGCTGCAAGGTAAAAGCTGGGGGCCCAAACTGGAACGAGAGGGGATCGAGGCCAGGCCAGCAAGGCAAAGGCTAGGGGGGGCAAAACTGCAAGGCAAAGTCTGGGGGCCCCAAACTGGAATTGAGAAGAGTTTGGGGCCAGGCCTGCAAGGCCAAGGCTGGAGTGGCCAAACTGGAACGAGAAGGGTTTGGGGCCTGGCCTGCAAGGCATAGGTTGGGGGGTAAAAGTGGGAGTCAAAGGCCGGGGGGCAAAATTGGAACAAGAAGGGTTCGGGGCCAGGGCTGCAAGGTAAAGACTGGAGGGGGGCGGTGGCATTAAAACTGGAATGAGAAGAGTTGGTGGCCAGGCCTGCAAGGCAATAGTGAGGTGGCAAAAAAGGAAGGCAAAGGCTAGGGGGCCTAAACAGGAACAAGAAGGGTTTGGGGCCAGGCCTGGAAGGCAAAGGCTGGGGGGCCCAAACGGAATGAGAAAGGTTCAGGGCCGGGCCTGCAAGGCAAAGGCTGGGGGCCAAAACTGGAAATCGAAGGAATCGTGGCCAGGCCTGGAAGGCAAAAACTTGGGGGCCAGGCCTGGAAGGAGAAGGTGGGGGCCAGGCCTGGAATGAGAAGGATTTGGGGCCAGGCCTTGAAGAAAAAGGCTGGGTTGCCAAAACTAGACCGAGAAGCATTCCTGGACAGGCCTAGAAGAGAAAGGCTGGGGGCCAAAACTGGCACGAGAAGGAATCAGGGGCAGGCCTGGAAGGCAATGGCTTTGGGGGGCAAAACTGGAAGAAGAAGAGTTCTGGGCGAGGACTGGTAAGGCAAAGGCTGCGGGACAAAACTGGAGAGAGAAGGGTTTGGGCCAGGCCTGGAGGCCCAATGCTGCGGGGTCAAAATTTGAATGTGAGGGTTCACGGGCAGGCCTGGAAGGCAAAGCCTGGGGGGCTATTCTTGGAATGAGAAGGGGTCGGGTTCAGGCCTGGAAAGCAAATGCTGGGGTGCCAAACCTGGAAAGAGGAGGAATCAGGGCAAAGGCTGAGATGCCAAAACTGGAACGAGAAGGATTCAGGGCAAGGCCTGGAAGGAAAAGGCTCAGGCCCAAGAGTGTAAAGAGAGGTTTTCGGGTCCAGGCCTGGAAGGCAAAGGTTGGGGGGCCCAAACTGGAACGAGAAGTGTTCGGATGCAGGCCTACAAGGCAAAAGCTGGGGGGCCAATAGTTGAAGGAGTAAGGTTCAGGGTCAGACCTGCAAGGCAAAGGCTAGGGGGGCAAAAGTGGAAGGCAATGGCTAGGGGCCCCAAACTTGATCGAGAATAGTTTGGGGCCAGGCCTGCAAGGCAAAGACTGGGGAACCACTATGGAACGAGAAGGGTTCCAGGCAATGGCTGCAACGTAAAGGCTAGGGGGACCAAAACCGGAAGGCAAAGGCTGTGGGACCAAAACTGGAACGTGAAGGGTTGGGGCCAGACAAGCAGGTCAGTGTCTTTAAGGCCCAACCTGGAATGAGAGGGGATCGAGGCCAGGCCAGCCAGGCAAAGGTTGGACTGGCAACACTGGAAGGCAAAGGCTGGGGGCCCAAACTGGAAAGAGAGGGTTCAGGGCCAGGCCTGCAAGGCAAAGGCAAAGGCTGGGGGGTAAAATTGGAAGGCAAAAGATGGGGGCCCCGAATTGGAACGAGAAGGTTTTGGAGTCATGCCTGCAAGGAAAATGGTGGGAGGGAAAACTGCAAGGTAAAGGCTGGGGGCCCCAAACTGGATCGAGAGGGGTTTGGGGCCAAGCCTGCAAGCAAAGGATGAGGGGGTAAAACTGGAATGCAAGGGCTGGGTGGTCCAAACTGGAACGAGAAGGGATCGAGACCAGACCTGCAAGGTATAAGGGTTGGGTGTCCAAACTGGAACGAGAAGTGTTAGTGCCAGCTCTGCCAGGAAAAGGCTGGGGAACCACTATGGATTGAGAGGGGTTAGGGGTTAGGGCTGCAAGGTAAAGGCTGGGGGCCCAAACTGGAACAAGAAGGGTTTGGGGCCAGGCCTGGAAGGCAAAGGCTGGGGAGCCCAAATGGAACGAGAAGGGTTGAGGGCCGGGCCTGCAAGGCAAAGGCTGGGGGCAAAAACTGAAAGAGAAGGAATCGTGGCCAGGCCTGGAAGGCAAAAACCTGGGGGGCAGGCCTAGAAGGAGAAGGCTGGGGGCCAGAACTGGAACGAGAGGTTTCTGGGGCCAGGCCTTGAAGAAAACGGCTGGGTTACCAAAACTAGACCGAGAGGCATTCCGGGACAGGCCTGGAAAGTAAAGGCTGAGGGCCAAAACTGGAACGAAAAGGAATCAGGGGCAGGCCTGGAAGGCAATGGCCTGGGGCCTCCAGCCTTTTACCTTCCAGGTCTGGCCCAAGACCCTTGTCTTTCCAGGTTTGGCCTCCCAGAATTTACCTTCCAAGCCTGGAACCCCAGCCTATGCCTTCTAGGTCTGGCCCCAAACCCTTTTCATTCCAGCTTAGGCCCCCCAGGCTTACTCTTACAGGGCTGGCCCTGAACCTTCCATGTCCCAGGCCTGGAGCCCTAGCCTTAGCCTTTCAGCTTTTGCCTTCTAGAATTGGCCACCTAGCCTTTGCCTTCCAGGCTTGGTCCCGAACCCTTCTCAACCCTTCCAGGCCTGGCCATGAACCCTTCCTGTTCCAGTTTAGGCCACCCAGCCTCTGCCTTCCAGGCCTGGCCACGAATCGCTCTTGTTCCAGGCCCAGTCCTCCAGGCTTTCCCTTCCAGGCTGGCCCCGAACCCTTCTCATTCCAGTTTCATCCCCCGAGTCTTTGCCTTCCAGGCCAGGCCCGAACCCTTCTCCTTCCAGTTTGGGCCGCCCAGCCTTTGCCTTCCAGGCCTGGCCCCCCCAGCCCATGTCTTCCAGGTCTGGCCCCAAACCCTTTTCGTTCAAATTTTGACCCCCTAGCCTTTGACTTCCAGGTCTGACCTGGCACCCTTCTCATTCCAGTGTCTGTCCCACAGACTTGGACTTCCCTCATAGAGGCACAGTGGCTCTGTGGAAACAGCCCAGGCTTGGGAGTCAGAGGCCATGGATTCTAATCCTGGATCCACTGATTGTCAGCTGGGTGAGCTTGGGCAAGTCACTTCACTTCTCTGTCCCTCAGTTACCTCATCTGTAAAATGGGGATGAAGACTGTGAGCCCTACTTGGGACAACCTGATTATCTGCCCCTGCCCTTAGAACAGTGCTTGGCACATCGGAAGTACTTAACAAATACCGATATTACCATTATTATTATTATTATTACCCCTGTCCCAGGACGCTTCTCTACCATATTTCACCACCCCCACACACATTTCTGATGGCCCGGAATACATCTCGTTCCAGTTTTGGCCCCCCAGCCTTTGCATTGCAGGCCCCGCGGGCTCCGAACTCTCTTCATTCCAGTTTGGGCCTCCCAGCCTTTGCCTGGCAGGGCTGGCCCCAAACCCTTCTTGTTCCAGGTATGGCCCCCCAACCTTTGCCTTCTAGGACTGGCTCCGAAACCTTCCCTTTCCATTCTTGGCCCCCCAGCTTTTGCCTTGCAGGTTTGTCCCCGAACCCTATTTGAACCGGTTTTGGCCCCTCAACCTTTACCTTCCAGGCCCGGCTCCCCAACCTTTGCTTTCCAAGCCTGTCCCTGGACCCTTCTCTTTCAAGTTCTGCTCCCGCCCCTCTCCCGAGCCTTTGCCTTCCAGGTCTGGCCCTGAACCCTTATTGCTACAGATTAGTCACCCCTGCTTTTGCTGCATTACAGACCTGACCCCAAACCCTTTTCCTTCCAGCTTTGGCTCCCCAGCCTTTGCCTTTCTGGCCTGCCCACGATCCCTTCTCGTTCCAGTTTAGACCCCCCATCCTCTGCATTCCCGGCATAGCCCCGAACACTTTTCGTTCCTGTTTTGCCTCCACAGACTTTGACTGACAAATCTGACCCCCCAGCCTTTGCCTTCAAGGCCTGACCGCGAACCCTTCTCGCTCCAGTTTTGGCCAAACAGCCTTTGCCTTCCAGGCCTGCCCCAGATCACTTCTAGTTCCAGTTTGGGAGCCCCACCCTTTGCATTCCAGGCCTGGTCCCCCAGCAATTGCCTTCCAGGTCTGGCCCCAAACCCTTCTTGTTCCAGAGGTGGCCCCCCAGGCTTACTCTTCCAGGCCTGGCCATGAACCCTTCTGTTTCCAGGCCTGGCCCCCTAGCCTTAGCCTTTCAGGCCTGGCCCCCCAGCCTTTGCCTTCCAGGCCTGAAACTGAACGCTTCTCTTTCCGGGTTTGGCCTCCCAGCTTTTGCCTCCCAGGCCTGGCCTCGAATCTTTCTCGTTACACATTCGGCACCTCAGCCTTTTTCTTCCAGGCCTGTTCCCAAATCCTGGCCCTGAACCCTTCTCTTTCCATTTTTGCCACACACCCCCGCCCCTCCCCGGCCTAGGCTTTGCCTTCCAGGTCTAGCCCCAAATCCTTTTCATTCCAGCTTAGCCCCCCCACCACCAGACTTACTCTTCGAGGCCTGGCCCTGAACCCTTCTTGTCCCAGGCCTGGACCCCTAGCCTTAGCCTTTCAGGCCTGGCCCCCCTGCCTTTGACTTACATGCCTGACCCCAAGCCCTTTTCCCTCCAGTTTATGCCCCCCAGGTTTACTCTTCCAGGCCTGGTCCTGAACCCTTTTTGTCCCAGGCCTGGCCCCCTAACCTTAGCCTTTCAGGCCTGGCCCTGCAGCCTTTGCCTTACATGCCTGGCCCCGAACCCTTCTTGTTCCAGGTCTGGGCCCCCCAGCCTTTGCCATCCAGGTCTGGCCCAAGACCCTTCTCTTTCCAGGTTTGACCTCCCAGCCATTACCTTCCAGCCCTGGTCCAGAACCCTTCTTGTTCCACTTTTGGCCGCCGAGCCTTTGCCTTCCGGGCCTGGCCCCAAACCATTCTCGTTCCAGTTTGGGACCTCAGCCTTTGCCATCCAGGCCTGGCCATTCACGTTTCTCTTTCGAAGCTTGAACTTTGACCCCAGACTTTGCCTTCCAGACCGGGCCCTGAACCCTTCTCTTTCCAGGCCTGCCCCCCCATCCTATGCCTTCCATTCTTGGTCCCGTACCTTTCTTGTCCACGTTCCCCTCGACCCCCCCACTCCAGCCTTTGCATTCCAGACTTGGCGCCGAACCTTTCTCGTACCGGTTTT
>NW_024396744.1:0-45778 GCF_004115215.2 Ornithorhynchus anatinus | reverse complement strand
TGAGCGGGAGTGAGGGGATTGGGCTCAGAGTTGTTTGGGGCTCAAAAGTGTTGGGACTTGAAAGGGTGCCGGGGGTCATATGGATTCAGACTCAGAACACCTAAAGGCCCAGGAGGATTCATGCTCATTAACGTCATTCATGTCAATGGAGTGCCGGGAAAAGCTCAGGGTTAGGGTGTTTAATGGTCTCCAAAGACTTAGGTCCAATTATGGTCCAGAGGATTGTTCCTTCTGTAGGGCTCGAAGAGGTCCATTAGGGTCTCAGGAGTGTGAGAACTCCGAGGTAGATGTTAGCACCCGGGGCAGAAAAGGGGGTCAAAAGATGAGAAAACAAAGCTATTGAGAGCAGCTTCAGAAGATGGAGGGCCCAAAGCAGACTGGGGCCTAAAGGTTGGGGAGGAGAGCCAGTGGCACCTGAGCAGAATGGGGGCCTTGAAGAAGTGAGAGTTCAAAAGAATTTGGGTTCTTCAGATTGGACAACTCTGAGCTGAACACTAGACCAGGAGACAGAGTGATAATAATAATACTACTAATAATAATGTTGGTATTTGTTAAGTGCTTACTATGTGCAGAACACTGTTCTAAGCTCTGGAGTAGATACAGGGTAATCAGGTTGTCCCACGTGAGGCTCACAGTTAATCCCCATTTTACAGATGAGGTAACTGAGGCCCAGAGAAGTTAAGTGACTTGACCACAGTCACACAGCTGACAAGTGGCAGCTGTCACTAGAGAAGCAGCATGGCTCAGTGGAAAGAGTACGGGCTTTGGAGTCAGGGCTCATGAGTTCGAATCCCAGCTCTGCCACTTGTCAGCTGTGTGACTGTGGGCGAGTCACTTAACTTCTCTGTGCCTCAGTTCCCTCATCTGTAAAATGGGGATGAAGACTGTGAGCCCCTCGTGGGACAACCTGATTCCCCTATGTCTACCCCAGCGCTTAGAACAGTGCTCGGCACATAGTAAGCGCTTAACAAATACCAACATTATTATTATTAAGTGGCAGAGTCGGAAATCGAACCCATCACCTCAGACTCCGAAGCCCAGGCTCTTTCCACTGAGCCACACTTCTTCCTCTTTATTGGGGGTACTCACATAGCTGTAGTACAGCAAGCAAGGGAAGGAGGGGGCCTGAGTCCTAATCAGCAGAGCAGGCACTGCAGGATTCTGTCAAAATGCCTACAATTAATGATTACAGCAATGCTTCTTATATAGCCTACTTATCATGCATTTGTGTGCGAAGCCCCCTCATACTAGTTAGCCCTCCTCATGTTTCCAGGATGTCTAGTAGATTGGGGCAGTTTCCGTTCCACATTCTTGTTCTGTAGCCGTTACCGTGTCCTTGCTGGGTGTTGTTCAAGCTGAGGAAGGGCCATGTCCTTGCCTTTGGCTGCTCAAGTGGAAGAAAGCGCAAATTCACAGTTAGGGCACTCTTCCCACAAGAGCCCAGATGGATTGGGATTCAAAAGAGATGCAGTGTGCCGAAGAATTGAGCATCAGAGAGGTGTAGAGTTTGGAAGAACTGTGTAGCTTAGCACAGTTTGAGGGTTGTGACAGGTAAGGAGGCACTAGGATTTCTGGGCTCAGCGGGTCTGGGGCCCAGTGCACTTATTAGAATCAAGTCCTAAGCGAGGTTGAGGACTTGAAATTCCTCTGGGTGAGGGCCCAAAGCAGCTCAGGACACACAAGAATTACCCTCCATTAGTAGATTAGTTCTGAGAAAGAGTAGGGCACCCTGAGCAATGAGTGTTCTGAAGGTGCTAGGCGTTCAGAAACATGTGGGCTCTGAGAAACTGAGAATTCTGAGTGATCTATGCTTGCAGGCTCTTATGGCTTCCACAATGTGGATGACACCTAAATCTTTATTTTCTCCCCTTTTCGCTTCCCTCCTTCCCAGTCGCATCTCCTCCTTCCTTCAGGACCCCTCTACTT
The DNA here is from genome assembly GCF_004115215.2 of Ornithorhynchus anatinus. NCBI lineage: Eukaryota > Metazoa > Chordata > Mammalia > Monotremata > Ornithorhynchidae > Ornithorhynchus > Ornithorhynchus anatinus. Next base: position 43,852 of record NW_024396744.1, on the reverse strand, counting down.
GGCTATCCTCCTGCCACCTAAAACTCAATATGTCCAAGTCAGAGCTCCTTATCTTCCCTCCAAAACCCTGTCTTCTCACAGTTTCCCAACACTGTTGACGACACAACCATCCGTCTTCTCACACAAGCCAGCAGACTGGATGCCATCCTTCACTCTGCTCTCTCATTCACCCCAAATATCCAATCCTTCTCCAAAGCCTGCAAATCTCACCTTCACAACATTGCTAAGATCCACCTTTCCTCATCATCCTAACTGTTAACATGGTAGCACAGTCACTCTTCTTATCTTGACCAAGTCACTGCATCAGCCCCCTCTCTGACAACCCAACCTCCTGCCTCTCCAGTCTATAATTCAGGCCATTATTTAGGATGGTGCCAAAGGATCAGGACTCGGAGCAAATTCCACCTGAGCCAGAATTCAGAACTCAAGCACGTTAGTGTGCAACCGCTTCCGCTCCTGCAGTTTCCACTATCATCTCTATGCAGATGACACCCAAGTCGATATCTCCTCCCCTGTTCTGTCTCTCTCCTTCCAGACTTACATATCCTCCTGCTTTCAGGATGCCTCTACTTGTGCGTGCTCCCATCCCCCAAATCTCAACGTTGTCCAAGACAGAGCCCCTTTTGTCCTCTCCCAAACTCTTCCAACACTTTGGATGGCACAACTATCCTTCCTCTCACCCAAGCCCACAACCATAGAGCCATCCTTGACTCTGCTCCCTCATTCATTATATATAACCAATCTGTCACCAGAGCCTGCAATTTCTTCTTTCTTCTGCACAATCTTGACAAGATCCACCATTTCTTCTAAGGATTATGCTCAGGGAATTGCAGGACTCAGAACGATTGGTTCACTAGGGGCTCTCAGAAATTCCAAATCAGGATCAAGATGAAGTACTCTTTCGGTCTCCAGAGGATTAGTCCTGAATCATGGGTTCAGTCTCTGAGGGAAAGCAGACTGAAATCCATTGGAGGGCTCCGGTTGGATTAGCCCTGAGAGAGATTTAGGGCTCAAAGTGATTAGGTGACTCAGAGCTTTTTAGGCCTCCGAAGGAATCGGTCTCCAAGAGGATTTATCCTCAGAAGTGTGATGGCTCTGGAGCTCTCAAGGACATGGAACCATCAGGGCCCAGAACGTAGCAGGGGTCGAAATGCAGTAACCTCAGTGGGGTGAGGTTGAAAATCAGCCGAGTGAGGCTCAGGCAGATAGGGTTCCAAATAGAATAGGGCAGAGAACAATCAGAGCCCAGAGTGTTCTAGGGCACAGAGACAGGGGATGAATGATGAGAATGTAGAGCCATCTAGGACACCTTCCGAGGGAGTAGGACCAGAAGCAAATCGGGGCCAAGAAGAAGAGGGCGCATGGCCAATGGCACCTGAGCAGAACGGGCACCTTGAGCAAGTGAGGGTTTCAATTAATGAGGTTACTGAGTGGTTGGGGGTTCAGAAAACTAAGATTCCTTTGGCTAAAAGTTCTCCAGAGGGCTCCAGGTGAAGAGCACTTTGTGGGATGGTATTGGTGAGCATTCCAAGTCCCAGAGTAGTTTTGAAGGAGTGGAAAGGATCAGGACTCAGAGTGGTTTAGGGTCCAGTTGTATTGGGAGATGGAGTGTGCTGACGAATTGAGCATCAGAGAGGTGTAGGGCTCAGGAAGAACTGTGCAGCTCAGTGCAGATTGAGGGCTGTGGCAAATGTGGAGGTGCAAGGAGTTCCGGTTTCTGGGTTCTGCAGGACTGGGTCCCAGTACAATTTTCAATCTAAAAGCTTGAGTCCTAAGTGAGGTTGAGGACTGAGAATTGCTTGAACGTTCTCTGGATGAGAGCCCAGAGTGCCTTGGGGTGTCGATGAATTGCCCCAGTGAGTTGGGTTAGGTCTGAGAAGGATTAGTACACTCTGGGTGATGAGTGCTCTGAGGGTCTGGGGCTGGAGGGGTTAGGGGAGGGGACCAAAAACAAGTGGGCTATGAGAAGATGGGAATTGCAAACAATTTGGGACTGAGACCAATTAGGACTCAGAGACCTTAGGTTTCAGGGACACTGGGGAGGGAATTATTAGGATTTGGAGTGAATTAGGGCTCAGGAAGGCTCGGGGTCCAATTCCAAATGCTCCCAGAAGGAACAGGGCCTGTGGGGAGATTTAGGGTTTAAAGCAGTTGGAGGCATGAGTGCTGTTCAGGGCTCAGATGGACTCAGATTCAGAGCACTTGTAGGGCTCCAAAGAGTCAGGACCGGTGGACGTTAAGGGCACCAGATGTTTAGATATCAGTGCGGTTAAGTAATTGAAAAGATTTTGTTTGAACAAAAGTGAGTGTGTGTCTGTGTGTGAGGGTGTGTGTGTTTGTGTGTGAGAGAGCGTATGTTGGTAGGTGTGCGTGTTGGAGGTGTACATGAGTGTTTGTGTGCATCCATGTGTCTGCGTATGTGTGTGTCCTCATAAGAATCTCTAGGAGGTGGGATGGGAGAAGAGCGGGTAGGAGTTAGGGTGTTGGGTTCAGAGTTATGTGGGACTTGAAGCTGTGGGGCTCAGAGCAGTGTCAGGGATCGGATGGATTCAAATCCAGTGCATTTAAAGGCTCAGCAGGATTTGTGCTCACTGCAGTTAATGGAGGGCAAAGGAAGGCTAAGAGATCATTCATTCATTCATTCAAAAGTATTTATTGAGAGCTTACTATGTGCTGAGCACTGTACTAAGCACTTGGAATGTACAGTTCGGCAACAAATAGAGACAATTCCTGCCCAGTGACGGCTCACAGTCTAATCGGACTGTGCAAAAACAAGATAATCACAGTAAATACAATCAAGGGGATGTACACTTCATTAGCAAAATAAATAGGGTAGTAAAATATATATACAAATGAGCAGAGTGCACAGGGGAGGCGAAGGGAGACAGGGAGGAGCAGAGGGAAAGGAAGTTTGGCTGAGATGAGGTGAAGGGAGAACGGGGAGGAGCAGGGGGCGGCGGGTGAGTATAGAGGAGCAGAGGGAGCAGAGGGAAAAGGGGCAGCTCAGTCTGGGAAGGGCTCTTGGAGGAGGCGAGCTCTCAGTAGAGTTATGAAGAGGGGAAGAGAGTTTGGCGGAGGTGAGGAGGGAGGGCAATCCAGGACAGAGGTAGGATGTGGGCCAGAGGTCAACGGCGGGATACATGTGATCATGGGACAGTTAGGAGGTGAGCAGCCAAGAAGTGGAGTGCACGGTGTGGGCAGTAGAAAGAGAGAAGGGAGGTGAGGTAGGATGGAGAACCTTGAAGCCAAGAGTGAGGAGTTTTTATTTTATGCAGAGGTTGTTAGGCAACCACTAGGAGAGTGACATACCCAGAGCGTTTCTGCAGGAAGATGATCCGGGCAGTGAAAGGAAGAATAGACTGGAGTGGGGAAAGACAGGAGGAAGGGAGATCAGAGAGAAGGCTGACAGAATAATCCAGCCGAGATATTATGAAAGCTTGTGCCAACATGATAGCCGTTTGGATGGAGAGGAAAGAGCGGATATTGGGGAATTTGTAAAGGTGAGACCGGCAGGCATTGGTGACGGATTGGATGTGTGGGCTGAATGAGAGAATTGAGTCAAGGATGACCCAAGGTTGCGGACTTGAGAGACGTGAAGGGTGGTTGTGCCAACCACAGTTGCAGGGAAGTCAGGAAGAGGACGGGGTTTGGGAGGGACCCCTTTTCCCTCTGCTCCCTCTACCCCCCTTCACCTCTCCACAGCTAAACTCCCCCTTGTCCCTCTGCTCCTCCCCCTCTCCCGTCCCATTCCCATCAGCACTGTACTCGTCCACTCATCTGTATATATCTTAATCACTCTATTTATTTGGTTTAATGAGATGTACATCACCCTGATTCGATTTATTTGCTATTGTTTTAATGAGATGTTCTTCCCTTTGACTCTACTCATTGCCATTGTTCTTGTCTGTTTCTCTCCCCCCCGATTAGACTATAAGCCCGTCAAAGGGCACGGACTGTCTCCATCTGTTTTCAATTTGTGCATTCCAAGCACTTAGTACAGTGCTCTGCACATAGTAAGAGCTCAATAAATTCGATTGAATGAATGAATGAATGAATATTAAAAGTTCAGGAGCAATAGGAAAATGGAGGGGCCTCCATTTGAAAATCCAGAAAACTGGAAGTTTTAACATATTTGTAATGGGTGGAGAAAACATTGAAATAGTTAAAAATTCTTCTCTCCTGGGATCACTAATCAATAATAAAAAGCAACAAATAGCCGAGAATACACTGACGATTCAGGTTAGGAAGACTCCCTTCAAAGAACCAGGAAAAAGTCAGGAAATATGCTGTGGTAAGGATTGTCACAAAATTCCAAGTTCTCAAGTCTGTGGTGTTTCCAAGTCTCAACGTAGAGATCAGAATGCTGGACAGGATGGAAGGAACATGGATTTTTGAAATGTGGTGTAGAAGATGGCTTTTGTGGATACCACGATTGCCAGAAAAACAACCAAATGGATTTTGAAGCCAATTAAGTCAAAGTGGTCTTTGGCAAGCCAAATGACGTGATTTGTTAGGCATATTTTGAACACATTATCAAGAAGACTTATTTTCTGAAGAAGACACTTCTGTTAGGAAAGGTCCAGGGAACATGTGGAAGAGGCAGACCAGCAGCTAGATGGGTGGAGACCATAACAATGATAACTGCCATAAAGGTAGAACGGTCTGGGATTATGGCAGAGCACAGGATGTTCTGGAGAAAGTATACCCGTGGAGTCACTGTGACTCAGAAATGACGCCATGGCCCTAAATAATAATGATAATGAGAACTTAGTTCCAACAGTTGGTAGAGGGTCCAACATTCTGTCAGGCTCAGCTGGATTATGGCTCGGAGTGTTTTTTAGGGCACTGGAGAGCCATGGGTCAGGGTAGGTTTAGCCGGCTGAAGGAATGGAACACAGTGAGTTTGCTACTCTGAGAGGCTTAGGGATCAGAACATCTGGGGCTCCGAGACCTTCATTTGGGACTCAGGTCTCTGAGGACTCAAAATCTGGTGTTGACAGGGCAGGAAAGGGGCTCAAACAATGAGAACATAGAGAGATCAGGGGCAACCTTCCAAAGAGTTAGGGCCTAAGGTAGATCGGGACCGATAGAATGGGGGAGAAGAGCTAATGGCACCTGAGCAGAATGGGCGCCTTGAGCAAGCCCCAAGAGGGTGGGGGCTCAGAAGGATTAGGACTCCTTTGGATAGAAGTTCTCCAGAAGGCTCGGGATGTAGAGCATTTTATGGGATATAAAGGGTTAGGATCAAAGTGGCTTAAAGGACCCAGGGTTTAAGCCACAGAGCGTATTCGGGGAAGCCGAAAGGATGCGGACTAAGTGTGGTTTAGGGACAAGATGGAATGGAATTCAAGAGAGATGCACTGTGCTGAAGGATTGAGCATTGGAGCGGTGTAATGCTCGAAAGAACTGTGCAGTTTAGCGCAATTCGAGGCTGCAGCTGTTGTGGAGGAACAAGAAATTCTGGGTTCTGGGCTCTGTGGGACTGGGGCCCCATGTGATTTTTGGTCTAAAAGACTGAGTCCTAAGAGAAATTGAGAGTTGAAAACTGCTTAGGCAACTGCTGGATGAGGGACCACAGCGAGTTGTGTTGCCTAAGAATTGCCACCCATGAGTGGGTTAGATGTGAGAGACAGTTGGAGACCTGGGTGATGAGTGCTCTGAGGGTTTTATCATTATCATTATTAAGTGCTGTGGAGTCATTTCTGATTCAGAGTGACTCTATGGATGTACTTTCTCCAGAACGTCCTGTCTTCTGCCACAATCCGCAACCTTTCTAATGGTTCTTCCACTATCTGGTCAGAAACATGTGGGCTTTGAGAAGTTGAGAATTGCGAGTCATTTGGGGTTGAGGACAATTAGGACTCAGAGAAGTAGGGTCTCAGCGTTGTGGGGGAGGAATTTATTAGAATTTGGAGAGAATTAGGTTTTAAGAAGACTTGGGGTCCAATTCCCCAAGGGCCCAGAAGGAGCAATGCCCTAGAGGAGATTCAGAGCTTCAAGCATTAGGAGACAAGAGCGCTGCTTAGGTCTAAGACAGATTCGGATTTGGATCACCCGGAAGGCTCTGAAGAGTCAGTACCTATGGAGAGTAAGGGCTTAGAAAGTTTAGAGGTCAGTGCAGGCTGAGTGGTTGAAAAGATCTGGTTTGAACAGAGGTAAATGTGTGTCCATAGGTAAGCGTGAATGTCAATTTGTGTTTGTATGTGTGAGTGTGTTTTGGAGTGTTTGTACATGTGTGTGCTTGTGGGTGTGTGTATGTGTGCAGGTTTGTACGTGTATGTCCCCATATTATTCTGTAGGTTGCGGGCTGCAGGAAGAGCAGGCAGGAATTTAGGGTGTTGGGTTCAGAGTTGACTAGGACTCAGGAACATTGGGGCGCGGATGATATCATAGATTGGGTGGATTCAGATTCAGAGCACTTCAAGGCTCAGGAGGGCTGGGGAAGGATCAGGGATCAGTCATTAAATAGTCCCCAAAGACTTAGTTCCAACAGTGCTCAGAGGATTGATCCTTCTATAGGGCTCAGCCGGGTTAGGGCTCCAAGACGGGTAGTACATACTCAGAGTTGATTGAGGGCTCCAAATGATTCAGGAAACAGTGGGTTTCACATGCTCAACCTCTTAGGAATGAAAACCCTTGGGACTCAGAGAGGGCTGTAGCCCAGATCGAATTAGGGCACAGGCTTATTAGGGCTCAAAGATGTTTAAGAACACAGAGCCGTTAGACCTTTAACTTTCAAGAGCCTGATTGCCTCAGAGCTCAGTGGGAATAGGCCTTAGAGCTCCTCGAGGGCACAGAAGGAGTACAGGACCCAGAGCAGCAGAGTGGGCCAAAGGATTAGGATTCTAGGTGATAACAAGGAGAACAACGATAACAATAATAATGGAAGAACCATTAGAGTGTTTGCAAACCATAGTGGAGGACACGACGCTTTGAAGACAATATACCCATTGGGTCATCGTGTAACACAAAGGAGTCGATGGCACTTAATAATAATAATAATGAAGATTTTGTTCCAGCATTTGGTAGATGACCCAACATTGTGTCAGGCTCAGCTGGATTCCGGTTCAGAGTGTTTTTTAAGGCATGGAAGAGCCGGGGCTCAGGGTGGGTTTAGGACTCAGAAGGAGTGGGACAAGGTGTGTTGGCTATTCAGAGAGCCTTAGGGATCAGAAAATCTGGGGCTCAGAGAGATCCATTTGGGGCTCAGGTGTCTGAGTACATGTGGGGTCTCAGCTCAGGGATCAGGCTCAAACGACAAGAACGCAGAGCCATCGAGGGCATCTACCAAAGGTGGAGGTCCCGAAGCAGACCAGGGCCCAGAAGGATGAGGAATCAGTGCAAAGGCCACCTGAGCAGAACAGGCATCTCAAGCAATTTCGTAGGAAATGATACCCCTGAGACGCAGAAGGAGCAGGATTCCAGGGGACTTCTAAGGCTTTTTGTAAGCAGTAGAAGGGATGAGCACTGTTTAGGGCTCAGACTGATTCAGATTCAGAGTACCTGAAGGGCTCCAAAAGGTCAGTAGCTGAGCAGTTTAGGGCTCAGAAGTTTTAGAGACTGGTGCAGTTGAATGGTCCAAATGACTTGGTTTGAATAAAGATGAGTGTGTGTGTGTGTCTTTATGTGTGAGTGTGTGTGAGAGTGCGACAGAGAGAGAGAGAGAGAGAGAGAGAGAGAGAGAGTGTGTGTGTGTGTATTCCTGTCTGTAGATGGAGAGTTATGGGAAGAGCAGGCGGGATTTAGGGCATTTGGTTCAGAGAGAGGGCTCTGAGATGATGTGGCACACTCAGAATTGGTTGAGGGAATTGGTTGAGGGCTCTGAGACGATGTGGCACACTAGGAATTGGTTGAGGGAACCAACAAACTGGGGACAAAGTGAGTTTTACCCACTGAGCATCTTAGGAATGAGAACCACTGGGGCTCAGGAAAAGCTAGAGCACAGATAAAGATAGGGCTCAGGCCTACTAGGGCTCAGAGATGTTTAAGGACCTAGAGCCCTGAAGCCCCTAAGCTTCGTGATTCTGAATGCCTTAAAGCTCACTGAATTATGCCACAGTGGCCCACAAGACTACAGAAAGAGAACATGGCCAAAAGCAGCAGAAGGCACCAAATGATTAGGAATCAGAGAGAATTCCACCTGGGCTGAAATCAGGGCCTCAGACACAATGGGTTCAATGTCTCTTATTCCATCCTAATCGTCCTCAACCCCTCAGCCGCCTTTGACACTATGGACCATCCTCTTCTCAACAACACGTCATCCAACCTTGGCATCACTGACTCTATCCTCTCCTGATTCTCTTCTCATCTATCTGGCCATTCGTTCTAAGTCTCCTTTGCAGACTCCTCCTCCCCCTTTCATCCCCTAACTGTAGGGGTTTTTCATGGGTCAGTTCTTGGTCCTCTTCTATTCTCCATGTATACTCAGTCCTTTGGTGAACTCAATTGCTCCCCCGACTTCAACTATCATGTCTAAATGGATGATACCCCAATCTATGCCTCTTGTCTCATTTTCTCTTCCTCCCTCAAGTCTCAAGTCTCCTCCTGCCTTCAGGACATCTTTACTTGGATGTCCTACTGCCAACTCAAACTCAACATGTCCAGGTCAGAGCTACTTATCTTCCCTCCCACACCCTGGTCTATCTCTGTCTTTTCTGTCACTGGGGACAATACGACCATCCTTCCCATCTCACAAGCCCACAGACTTGGTGTCATCCTTGACACTGCTCTCTCATTCCCACATATCCCATCTGGCTCTAAAGTCTTCCTGTCTCACCATTACAACATCACCGAGATCCATCCTTTTCACTCAACTCAAACCACTACCACGTTGGTACAGCCACCCATTCTAACCCAAATGGATTACTACATCAGCCTCCTTTAAGACCACCCAACCTCAGGTCTCTCCCCACTGCAGTCCAAACTTCATTCTACTGACCAAATTGCCTTTCTATAAGAAATGTTCTGGACATGTCATCCCTGTCCTCAAAAATCTGCTGGAGAGCTAGTTTGGCTGATATGAGCAGGGATGGCATTCCAGGCCAGAGGTTGAAGGTGGGCCAGAAGTCAATGGCGGGACAGGCTAGAACGAGGCACAGTGAGGAGGTTAGTGCAGAGCTCTTCCAATTCTAATGGTTCTAACAGTTCTTCCATATCTAATGGATGTTCTAATGGTTCTTTCATTTCTAACGGTTCATCTAATGGTTCGAATGGTTCTTCTAAGTCCTAACGGTTCCTCCATTAGTGTTGGCATGGTTTTGAGCCATCTAGCTGCTAGACATTCTGTTCCATATTTTCCCTGGAATTCTGCTAGCATTAATGTCTTCTCCAGAAAATTTTTCCTCCCGATGATGAGTCCAAAATATGCTAATCTAAATCGAGTCTGTTGGCCTTCCAATGATTGCTTTGACTGTATTTGCTCCCCAATCCATTTCCATGCTTTTCAGGCAGTCCATGGTATTTACCAAAGTATTCACCAACACCACATTTCAAAAGAATCAACGTTCTTTCAATCCTGCTTTTTCATTGTCTAATATTCTGATCCATACATTGCCAGTGGAAAAACCATGGAATTGGTAATTTGGATTTTTCTGGTGCTTCTTAGATCAGTACATTTCAGGACTTCTTCCAGGCTTTTCTAGCAAGTCTTCTTAATGAGAATCTCTGCAGACACAATGAGGTTCAATGCCTCTTATTCCAACCTAATCGTCCTCAACCTCTCAGCTGCATTTGACACTCTGGACCATCCTCTTCTCAACAACATGTCATCCAACCTTGGCTTCACTGACTCTGTCCTCTCGTGGTTCTCTTCTTATCTCTCTGGCCATTCATTCTCAGTCTCCTTTGCAGAATCCTCCTCCCCCTCTCATCCCCTAAGTATAGGGGTTCTTCATGGGTCAGTTCTTGGTCTCTTCTATTCTCCATGTATACTCAGGCCTTTGGTGAACTCAATTGCTCCCCCGGCTTCAACTATCATCTCTAAGTGCATGACACCCCAATCTATGTCTCCTCCCTCATTTTCTCTTACTTGGTCCGGGCTCAAGTTTCCTCCTGCCTTCAGGACATCTTTACTTGGATGTCTTACCGCCACCTCAAATTCAACATGTCCAAGTCAGAGCTCCTTATCTTCACTCCCAAACCCTGGTCTAACCCTGTCTTCCCTGTCACTTGGGATAACACCACCATCCTTCCCGTCTCACAACCACACAACCTTGGCATTATCCTTGACTCCTCTCTCACATTCACCCCTTATATCCAGCATGGCTCTAAACCCTTTCCTTCTCACCATTGCAACATCACCCAGATCTGCCCTTTCCTCCACATTCAAACCACTTCCACGCTAGTACAATCACTAATCCTATCCCAAATGGATTACAATATCAGTCTCCTTTAAGAGCATTCAACCTTAGGACTCTCCCTGCTTCAGTCCATACTTCATTCTACTGACCATATTATCTTTCTAGAAGAAGCGTTCTGGACATGTCACCCCGTCCTCAAAATTCTCCAACGGTTGCCTAACAACCTCCATAGCAAACAAAAACACCTCACTACTGTCTTCAAAGATCTCCATCACATTTCCCCTTCATACCTCATGTCCGTTCTCTCCTTCAACAAACCCTGCCCTCACACTCCACTCCTCTGGTGCCAACCTTCTCACCTCTGGCCTGAAGCACACTCCCTTCTCACATCTGCCAAACGGTCACCCTCCTCTGCTTCAGAGCCCTACTGAAGGCTCACCCCTTCCAAGAGGCCTCCCCAGACTACGCCCTCAATTTTCTCAGCTTCCCTTCTCCTTCACATCACTCCAACATACTCTATTTCATTTGCCCCATCCCCCCGAACAGCGTTTGTATGCATATTTATATATCTATAATGCTATTAATTTATATTAATGCCTATTTACTTGTTTTGATGTGTATGTATCTACAATTCTATTCATTTATATTTATGTCTATTTACTTCTTTTGATGTCTGTGTCCCACCTTCTAGACTGTAAATCTGGTGTGGGCAGGGATTGTCTCTCTTTACTGCTGAACTGTACTTTCCAAGTATTAAGTACAGTACTATGCCCCCAGTAAAAAACAGTGACTATGGTTGAATGAATGAATAAGTGAGTGAACCGGATGGGACCACCTAAGCGCCTAACGACTCAGAGGATTAATGCTCAGGTTGGCTTAGGTTGCAGAAAGTAGCAGACAGGTCCAGGACATTTTCAGGCTTTGAAGAGCGAGAGTCAAAAGTGGCTTGGGGACCGCATGGATTGGCACCTGGAGTTGTTGGAAGGGAGAAGAAAAACTAAGTCTCAGAATGGGACAGTGCCCAAAAGGATTGCGACTGAAGATGGATGTAGTGTGTAACCAGATTAGGACTCAGAGCGCTGTAATGCTAAGAACAAGAATTAAAGGTTTGGAAAAGCTGAAGGCTCTGAAGCATTAGGATTGGGGAGCAGGTTTGAGGCCAGACAGATTAGAGCTGGGAGCAGTTATGGGCTGAGATTATTAAGATTCTTAGGGTCCGAGGGAGTAGGCCTCAGAGCGGCCAGGAGGGGCAGTTAAACGGAGGCCTGTTGCTTTTGGAGTGCAGAAGGAGCAGGGTCAAAAGCCATTTAGGGCTCAGAAGGATTGGTGCTCATGGCACGGTAGGGCTCCAAAGGATTGGTGCTCGAGGTCTTCTCTGGGCTTGTGAATCAGGATCAGGTCTTTTGAAGGATTTAGAGTCAAATGTGTCTTTGGGCCCACCAGGATTGCCACCTGCAGTTGTTTTAATGGAGATGAAAAGCTAAAACAGAGGGCGGAGGGCACCCAGGGATTAGGACTGAGAGAAAATTCCACCTGAGCTGGAATTAGCTCCTCGAGCACGTTAGGGATCAACCGCACCCACTCCCATGATTACCTCTTTCATTTATATGCACATGACAGCCCAAATCTGTATCTTCTCTTTTGTTCTTCCTCCTGCAACCTCCAGGTCACAACTCCTCCAGCGTTCAAGACATCCCCATTTGGATGTCCTCCCTCCACCTAAAATTCAACATGTCCAAGACAGAGCTCCTAATCTTCTCTCCTAAACCCTGCCTTCTATCTCACAAGCCCACAGCCTTGGTGTCATCCTTAACTCCTTAATCTCATTCACCTCATATATCCAATCCATCACCAAATCCTCCTAGTCTCATCTGCAAACCAAAGCCAAGATCCACTTTTTCCTCCCCATCCAAACCACTGCCATGTAACTCCAACCACTCATCTTATTCTGACCAAATTGCTGCATCAGCCCCCTTTCTGATTTCCCAACCTTCTCCTTCTCCCCACCTCAGGCCATACTTCACTCTACTGCCTAGATTATCTTTCTACAGAAACGTTCAGGGCATTTCACCCTCCTTCTCAAAAATCTCCAGTGGTTGCCTGTCAACCTCCCAATCAAACAAAAACTCCTCACCTTTGGCTTTAAGCTTTCCATTACCTAGCCCCTTCCTATTTCAATTCCCTTATCTCCTATTACATCTCAGCCTGCCTAGTCCAGTTCTCTGCTGCTGAACTTCTCATTGTGCTGAGATCTCACCCATCTCATCGCCAACCCCTGAACCTCTACCTACATCTAGACTGGAATGTCTTCCCTCCTCAAATCTGCCATCACTCTTCCCCCCTTCAAAACACTACTGAAGGACAATCTCCTACATGAGATTGTCTCCACTCCCTTCTGCATCACCTTGATTTATACTCTTTGCTCTTTCCCCCTCTCCCTGACCCTCAGCACTTAGGAATATATGTGCATATCTATGATTCTATTTATTGATTTTCATGCCTGTTCACTTGTTCTGATACCAGGGGATAGCAGGAAAGGCTGAGAGACACGAGATAATACTGCTGATGCCCACGGCACAATTGAAAGGACAAGAGAAAGTCAAAGGGCAGTCAGCATGTGCTTTATTGATTACAGTAAGGTATTTTTGTCTGTGTCGATCATGAAAAACTCTGGAGCAGATTAAAGAAAACGGGCTCGCTGGGCCATTTAAATGCATTGATAAGGAACCTGTCTCCTGAACGGGAGGCTTCAGTAAGAACAGAATATGGAGAAACAGATTGGTTTCTCTTCAGTAAGGGGGAAAGACAACGAGGTACCTTGATCCTTATCTCAAACCCTAGGGCCCTTAAGCTGCTTTGAATCCCAACTCTTCGCATCCCTCAAAGTGTTCTTCACCCAGAACCTCCTGGCAAACTTTTACCCCTCCAAGTCCTTATAAGAACCTTCTAAGTCCTTATAAGAACCCTATGTCTTCATCCTTAATTCTCAAATTCATAGTGAGAATTAACTATGAGAAACCGGAGCAGATACAGGTGAATGGGGAGTAGAGCTTGGAAGAAGGAATATAAAAGAACCTTGGTTATGTTGATGCTACTGCCTTATGAGCCTTTGAAAATTTTATTCTGAAAAGTTAAAGAACAGAGCAAACAGATGGGGCCTATATTTGAACTTCAAGAATCTGTAGATCAAGGCAACTGGAAGTTTGTAGTGGATGGAGTGCAGATTGAAATAGGTGACAATTTTTCTCTGCTGGGATTGACAATCAATAATAAAAGAATGTGCACCAAAGGTTCATGTTAGGGAGACAAGCTATGGAGAACCTGGAAAAAGTCACAAAAGGTGCTGCTGTAAGAATTTCCAGAAAAATCCAAATTGTCAATTCTATGGTATTTCCAGTGTCAATGTAGGGATCAGAAAGCTGGATCCTGAAAAAACAGGACAAAAGGAATGTCAATTCTTTGAAATGTGGTGTTGGAAAAGGCTTTTGCAAAAACCTTGGACTGCCCAGAAAATGGATTGTGAGTAAATTAAGACAAAGGGGTCTTTGGCAGTTTAAATGACCAGACTTAGTTTAGCGTACTTTGGACACATCATTATTTTGGACTAATTCTCTGGAGAAGACACTAATGCTAGGAAAAGTCCAGGGAAAATGTGGAAGAGGCAGACCAGCAGCTAGATGGGTGGAGACCATAACACCAGTAATGGAAGAACCTTTTGAAAGGTCACAGACTATGGCAGAGCAGTTTGAGGGTTGCAACGGATATGGAGGCCTAAGAATTTCTAGGCTCTGGCTCAGCAGATCTAGGGCCCCTTGTGATTTTGGGTCAAAAGGTTTGAGTGCAAAGTGGGGTGGAGGATTGAGAATTCTTAGGTGTTGGCTTGATGAGGACCCAGAGCAGCTGGGAGAACTGAAAAGGACAGGACTTTCCGGGGACAAAATACCCATGGAGTCGCTGTGAATTGCAAAGGACTGGAAGGACTGGATGGCACTTAATGATAATAATAATGAAGACTTATTTCTAGCAGTTGGTAGAAGATCTGACATTTTGTTGGGCTTAGCTGGGTTCCATCTCAGAGTGTTTTCAAGGCTTGAGTGAGCCAGAGCTCAGGGTGGGGTTCAGGCTTGGAAGGATTGTGACAAGGTGAGTTTGGTACTCAGAAAGGCTTAGAAATCTGATAATCTGGGTCTAGGAGAGATCTATTGGGGCTTGGGCACCTGAAGACCCTGAGACACATATGGGGACTCTGCTTGGGTGAGGGAATCTTCCCAAGGAAAAGGGTTTGTAGCAGATAGGGTCCCAGCAGGATAGGGACCCTATCAAGAGGGGCCTTGAGTAGAATGGGTGCCATGAGCAATTGAGAGTTCCAAGGAATTTGGATGCCAAGGAGTTGGGGGCTCAAAAGGATTAAGACCCTGACGGGTAAAAGTTGGCCAGAAGGCTCTGGGTCAAGAACACTTTGAGGGATGCGAAGAGTTAAGATTCAAAGCAGTTTAAGGGCCCCAAGGATTAAACCCAGAGTAGTTTCAAGGGAGCTGAAAGGACCCGAACTCTGAGTGCTTAGAAGCCCAGAAGGTGTACATCCCCTTGATTGTATTTATCGTGATTATGTTGTCTTGCTTTTGTCCATCTGTCTCCTCTGATTAGACTGTGAGCTCGTCACTGGACAGAGATTTTCTCTGTTGCCAAATAGTACATGCCAAGCACTTAGTACAGTGCTCTGCACATAGTAAGCGCTCAATAAACACGAATGAATGAATGAATGAATGAATGAATGCATAACTGGGATTCAAGAGAGATGCAGTGTGCCAAAGGATTCAGTATCAAAAAGATGTAGGGCTCAGAAGAACTGAGCAGCTCAAAAAGTGTAGCTTGAGGGTTGTGACAGATATGGAGGCATAAGAATTTCTAGGCTCTGGCTCAGCAGGGCTGGGGCCCATTGTGATTTCTGGTCAGAAAGCTTGAGTCTAAAGTGGGGTGGAGGATTGATAATTGTTAGATGTTGGCTTGATGAGAGCCCAGAGAAGCTTGGGGAACAGAAGAATTGCCCCACATGCAGATTTATGAAAATGAGATAGAGTTGGGCACCTGGGCGATAAGGCTTTGAGGTTATTGGAGGGTCAGAGACTCATGGGCCCTGAGAAGTAGAGAATTCTGAGCTATTTGGGGTTCAAGCCAATTAAGACTCAGTGACTGCAGGTCTCAGAGATGTTGGGGAGGAAATTATTATGTTTCTGAAAACTTGGAGCCCAATTCCATGAGGGCCCAGAAGGAGAAGGACTCTAGGTAGGTTTTACAGATCAATGACAGAAGGAGGGGTGACCGCTGATTGGGCCTCTGACTGATTCAGATTCTGAGCACTTGGAGGTTTCCAGAGGGTCAGTGCCGGAGGGATTAAGGTTCAGCAGGTTTAGAGATTGCTGCAGTTGAAAGGTCCAATAGATTAGAATGGAGCTACAAAGGGATGTCTATTTGCAAGTCTGTGTTTTTGTTTTTGTCTGTGTGTGTTTGTGTGTGTGTGAGTGTTTATGTGTGTGTCCCCGTAAGTATTTGTAGGTGACAGGGTGGGTTAAGAGCGGGTGTGATTTAGGGCGCTGGGTTCAGAAAACAGTGGGTTTTCATTCATTCAGTAGTATTTGTTGAGCACTTACTATGTGCAGAGCACTGTACTAAGCGCTTGGCATGTACAAATCGGTAACAGACAGAGACAGTCCTTGCCCTTTGACGGGCTTACAGTCTAACGGGGGGAGACGGACAGACAAGAACAATAGCGATAAATAGAATCAAGGGGATATACATCTCATTGAAACAATAGAGGGTTAGAGGATAGCTTGAATTAGGGCTCAGGAATATATAAGGACCCAGAGCCATTAGGCCTCTAATCATCAGGAGCCGAGTGTCTTATAACTGACAGAGATTAAGCCTCAGAGTCCCTTGAGGGCACAAGAGGAGAACCTGGCCGAGAGTAGTGATGGATGTCAAAGGATTAGGACACAGAGTAAATTCTACCTGAGCCAAAATCATGCCTTCAAACACATTAGGATCAACTGAATTGGGACCTCCCAGAGGTAAGGGCTCACTCAGAAGGATTATCACTCAGGTGGGTTTAGGACTCAGAAGGCTAAGGGGAGGCTCAGGATATTTGGGGGCCTTGAAGCGTTAGGAGTTAAAAGTGGCTTGGAGGCCACCAGGAGTAGCACCCACAGTTGTTTTCAGGGCATGGAAAAACAAAGACTTGAGGTGGTTTAGGGCTCAGAAAGAGTATGCCTGAAGCATACGCAGTGTGCAATTGGATTCAGACTCAGAGCAATATATACAGAGCAATATATACCTCAAAAAGAGAATTGTAGGTTTCAAGGGGTATAGGGCCCTGAAACATTAGGACTGAATGACAGGTTTGAGGCCTGGCAGATTAGTGTGGGTAGCAGTTTTGGGCTGAGATTATTAGGATTCTTTGGCCTCAGAGTGGCCTGGAGGGTCAGCCGAATCACAGTTTCAATACATTTGAGGTTCAAAAGGAGCAAGGTAAAGAGCCCTCAAAGGCTTAGAAGGATTAGAGCTCTGAGTGCTGACATTGATTGGACCTTGTCGGCCTTTCCAGGCTTCTGAAACAGTATGAGGAGTCCTCTGATTAGCCTCCCCAAACTAATCCCCCTTTTCCTCAGCTGCTGCTTCTTTCTGGGTCACCATGACTCACTCTTTTTGCTCTCCCCCACCGCTTGCCCCCAACACATAAGTTTATAGGTAAAAACCTATAATTCTATTTAGATGTCTGTATCCTCCACTTTCGACTGTAATCACACTGTGAATTAGGATAGTTTCTCTTCATTGCTGTATTGTACTTAGCAAGAACTAGCGCAGTGCTCCGCACTGCTCTACAACCATGGTCAGAGATTTGATCCTTCTATGGGATGCAGCTGGGTGGGGCTCCAGGAGGATTTAGGGAACACTCAGAGTCGATTGAGGGGTCCAGAGGATTAGGGACATAGAGGGTTTTGTATGCTGAGCATTTTAGGGATGAGAATTTAGATTATTTTAGAGATTAGATTACAGATTGAATGAGGAGAATACAGAGCCAATGAGGACACCTTCCAAAGACGGAGGGACTGAAGCAGATTGGGGTTGAGAGGATGAAGGAGTAGAGCCCATGGTACCTGAGCCTAACGAGGGCCTTGAGCAAGTGAGGGTTCAAAGGAATTAGGAGGCAGAATAGCTGGGAGCTCAGATTTTAGAATTCCAATGGGTAAAAGTTTACCAGAAGGCTGCGGGTGCAGAACGCTTTTACGGATGGGTATGGTTAGGACACAGAGCACTTTAAGGACTCCAGGGATTAAATAATAATCATAATAATGTTGGTATTTGTTAAGCACTTACTATGTGCAGAGCACTGTTCTAAGCGTTTGGGTAGTTACAGGATGATCAGATTGTCCCATGTGAGGCTCACAGTTAATCCCCAGTTTACAGATGAGGTAACTGAGGCACAGAGAAGTTAAGTGACTTGCCCACAGTTACACAGCTGACAAGTGGCAGAGTTGGGAGTTGAACCCATGACCTCTGACTCCAAAGCCCAGTCTCTTTCCACTGCGCCACACTGCTTCTTCAGAGTGGTTTCAAGGGGGCCAAAAGAATCTGGACTCAGAGCATTTTCAGGCGCAGATGGATTGAGATTCAAGAGAGATGCAGTGTGTCGAAGCACTGGGACTAAGGGAAGTGGAGGGTTTGGAAGAGCAGCACAGCATGTTGGGGAGCTGCGAAGGATGAGAAGGCACAAGGATTTCCGGGCTCTGGGTTCAGGGAGACTGGGGCCCATTGTGATTTTTGGTCCAAAAGCTTGATTCCTAAGCAAGGTTGTGAGTTAGTAATTCTGCTGGATGAGTGCTGAGAGGTAGTTGGGGCCCTGAAGAATTGCCCTCCACGAGCAGATTAGGTCTGAGAAAGAATAGGGCACCACTGGGCGATGAGTGCTCTGAGGGTCTTGGGGAGCTGGAAACACGTGGGCTCCCATGTGGTCAAGCATTATCTCCATGTGGATGACACCTAAAATTACGTATCTCTTCCCCTGTTCTCTCTCCCTCACCCTGGGCTCACATCTCCTCTGACCTTCAAAATACTTTTGATGTCCTCCGCCACCTAAAATTTAACATGTCCAAGACAGACCTCCTTATGACCCCTCCCAAAACCTGTCCTCTCCCAAACTTTCCCATCACTATGGATGGCACAACCATCCTTCCTGTCTCAAAAGCCCCCAGCTTCGGTGCCTTCCTTGACTCCACTCTCTCATTCACCCCACATAACATATCCAATCCGTCACCAAATCCTCCCGGTCTCACCTTCACAACATCACATAGATCAGCCCTTTCCTCTCCATCCAAACCACTGCCACCTTAATATAATCTCTTATCTTAGCCCAACCGGCATCAGCCTCCTTTCTGACCTCCCAACATCCTGCCTCTCCCCACTTCACTCCATATTTCATTCCCCTGCCTGGATTATCTTTCTACAGAAAACTTCAGGACATGTTTCCCTCCGCCTCAAAAATCTCCGGGTGGTTACATACCAACCTCTGGAACAAACAAAAATTCCTTGCTACTGGCTTTAAAGCTCTCCTTCACTTTGCCCCTTCTTACCGCACCTCTCTTCTCCCCTTCTCTATCCCAGCCCCTAACTCTCTGCTTCTCTGGTGATAAGCTTCTCACTGGGCCTCGATCTCTCCCATCCCATTGCTGACCATTGGCCCACATCCAACCTCTAGTCTTGAATGCCATCCCTTCTCAAATCCACCAACAATCACTCTTCCCCCCTTCAAAGCCCTCCTGTAGGCACACTCCTCCAAGTAGCCTCCCCAAACTCATCCTCCTTTCCTCAGCTCTTGCGTGTTTCTATGTCACCTCAACTCACTCCCTTTGCTTTCCCCCACCCCTTGCCCCACAGCACATATGTATATAGGTTGACACCTATAATTCTATTTATCTTCATGCTTGTTCACTTGTTTTAAGGACTTTCTCCCCGACTTTAGACTGTAATCCCGCTGTGGGCTGGGATTGTTTCTCTTTATTGCTCTGTTGTACTTAGCAAGCAGTAGTAAATTGCTCTGCACTGCTCTGCAGCCGTGGTCAGAAGATTGATCCTTCATAGGGTGCAGCCGTGTTGGAGCTCCAGGAAGATGAGGACACATTCAGAGTCAATTGAGCGCTCCAGAGGATTAGGGAAACTGTGGATTTGCAGAGTGAGCATCTTAGGGATGAGACTTCTGGGGTTCAGAGAGGGTTGGAGTATAGATCAAAGTAGGGCTCAGGAATATATCAGGACCAGAACCATTAGGATTCTAAGCATCAGGAGTCCAATTATCTTAGAATTGACACAATTGATCCTCAGAGCCCCTCAAGGGCACAGGAGGAGAATCTGGCCCAGAGTGGCGATGGATGTCGAAGGATTAGGACACAAAGTAAATTCCACCTGAGCCAAAATTAGGGCTTCGAGCACATTAGGATCAACTGAATTGAGATCCCCCAGTGGTAAGGTCTCACTCAGAAGGATTATGACTCAGGTGGGGTTAGGGCTCAGAAAGCTAAGGGGAGACCTAGGATATTTTGGGGTTCTGAAGGCTTAGGAGTCAAAAAGAGTTAGGAGTATCACCC
Source organism: Ornithorhynchus anatinus (assembly GCF_004115215.2). Classification (NCBI taxonomy): domain Eukaryota; kingdom Metazoa; phylum Chordata; class Mammalia; order Monotremata; family Ornithorhynchidae; genus Ornithorhynchus; species Ornithorhynchus anatinus. Next base: position 23,916 of record NW_024396744.1, on the reverse strand, counting down.
ACAGTTATTTGAAGGGAGTGGAAGAGCTAAGACTCGAAATGGGTTAGGGCTCAAAAGAAGTGTGCCTGAAGAGAGATGCAGTGTGCAGTTGCATTGGAACCCAGAGTGATGTAGGACTCAAAGTGAGAATTAGAGGTTTCCAGGAGTCTAGGGCTATGAAGCATTAGGACTGGAGAGCAGGTTTGAGGACAGACAGATTAGATTTGGCATGGGTTTCGGGCTGAGATTATTAGGATTCTTTGGATTCTGAAAGGGTTAGCCCTCAGAGTGGCCTTGGAGGGTCAGCCCAATCACAGTTTTGATAGGTTTGGGGTTCAAAAAGAGCAAAGCTACAAGCCCTCTAGGGGTCCAAAACAAGATAAAGACTTCTTTGGTGTTCTAAAATAGGATAAAGACTAGGCAGCCTTTTGGGCCTTGTAGGATTAGGCCCGAAACCTGGGTTCAGGGCTTGAGGGCCAATAGACTCACATCCATTTGAGGGCTCAGGCGGGATTAGCTCCAACACACCTAGGGTTCAGAGTGATTAGGGGGCTCAGATCTTGTTAGGCCACTGAAGGATTTGGTCTCCAAGTGGATTTATCCTCTGGAGCTTGAGCACTCAGGGTTTCTGAAGGGCATGGATTGATCATGGCCCAGAGAGTGGCACGGCTCAGATAGCGGTAACCCCGGCAGAAGGAGGTTGAAAGTCTGAGGGGACTAAAGCACAGACAGATAGGGCCCAGAGCAGCACAGGGCCCCTAGTGTTCTAGGTTGGAGAAGGAGGAGCCCTGGCAGAGTAAGCTGGGGATCAGAAGGATCATGCCTTGACCCAGTTGAGGTGTGAGCAGGATTGAGGCCTCTGACTGCTCTTGGGGCTAAGAAGAGATCCGAGGACTCAGAGTGTCTTCTTAGGGCTCAGGGCAATTAAAGTCATGCAGAGAGGTGAGCCCACCACTTGGGTTTGGGTGTAGGGAGATGAGATCTCATAGCAGTTCAGGGCTGGGAAGGATTAGGGCCAAACACTGCTTAGGGGCCAGGGGAAATGAAAAGTCTGGGCTCAGACCGACACGGGCCAGCAAGGTACTGCTAAGAGTTATACAGCATCGCATGGAGACCTACATGGAACGTGAATTGTCCAATGTTCAAGCAGGCTTTCCTAAAGAAAGGATGAAGGACAAAAAATATTACGGCTCATATCCACTGGATAATTGAAAGGAAAAGAGAATTTCAAGAGGATGTCAACCTGTGCTTTCTTGATTACAGTAAGGCCTTTGACCATATGGATCCCGAAAAACTCTGGAGCACATTAAGGGAAATGGCCTTGGGAGACCATTTAATTGCATTGATACGGAACCTGTAACTGAACAGAAGGCTAAAATAAAAACAGAATATGGTAACTCCAGTTGGTTTCCCATTAGTAAGGGGTAAAGACAGGGATGTAGCTTATCACCTCAGCTCTTCACCCTTTTTACCGAATCCAAAATGAGAGAAGCTGGATTGGATGAAGACGAACAGGGAGTAAAGTTTGGAGGAAAGAGTATAAACAACCATCTTTATACTGATGCTACTACCCTCCTCGTAGAAAGTGAAGATTTCAAGGGCTTATTCTCAAAAGTTAAGGAACAGGAAAAAAATTGGGTTTCAGTTGAATGTCAATAAAACAAAGATCATGACAACTGAAATTTTAATGCTTTTGTATTGGATGGAGAGAAGATCAAAATAAGGGACATTTTTTCTCACTTGGGATCGATAACCAATGATAAAGCATCTAATATGCAAGAAACACAGCAGAGATTCCCGTTAGGAAGACTTGCTAGAAGAGCCAGGAAAATGTCCCAGAATGTTCTGATGTAAAAATTACCAGAAAAATCCAAATTGCCAATTCTCTGGTGTTTCCAGGGACAATGTATGGATCAAAAAGCCAGGCTGTGAAAAAGCAAGATTGAAGGTATGTTGATTCTTTGGAAATGTGGTGTTGAAGAAGGGTTTTGTAAATGCCATGGACTGCCCATAAAGCTTGGAAATGGATTGGGGAGCAAATTAAGCCAAAGGGGTCTTTGGAAGGCCAACAGACTCGACTGGTATTAGCATCTTTTGGAGTCATCATTAGCGGGACAGATTTTCTGGAGAAGACACTAATGCTAGGGCAATTCCAGGGAAAATGCAGAAGAGGCAGACTAGAAGCTAGATGGCTACAAACCATAGGAATGATAAAGGAAGAAACATCAGAACCTAGAAGAACCGTTAGAAGACTCGTTCGAAGAACCATTAAGAACCGTTAGAAATGGCAGAACTCTGCCTCTAACCTCCTACTCGGGTAATTCACGTTCCATGTTGGTCTTTGTGCGATACTGTGTGACTTTTAAGCAGTACACTGGTGACCCGTGATATCAAGGAAAGTTTGCTAATTGTCTTTGGGGACCATTCACCACCACCCGTACCCCTAACCCTCCAATGCCTTACGTTAAGCACTCAAAACAAGAATCCTCCTGAGCTCTTTAGTGCTCTGAATCCAAATCTCTCTGACCCCTGAGAGCTGCCCTGAGCCCAGATTCTTCTGAGCCTCCAAAACCACTCTAAGCTCCAGTCATTTTGAGCCCTCATTCACCCAGACTCTTAATTTCCCCTCAGCCCTGAACATAGCCAAGTCCTAATCCTTCTCTGAATCCTCATCTTCCTGATCCCAAATACAATTTGGGGGGTCACCTCTGGGCATGACTTCAGCCTTTCCAAGCCCCAGAAAGACACTCTAAGTCCTCAGGATTCTTCTTAGACATGAGAAAACATGAAGTCCTTAATCCTGCTGACTGCCAAATTGGGCTGAGGCCTGATCCTTCTGGACCCCAACCAGCTCTGCTGAGTCTCATTCTTCTGAGCCATAGACCACTCTGGGACCCAACTGTTTTCTCCCCTACAGCTTTCTGAGTCTTGTCCATCTGAACCTGAGTCCACTCAGACTCTTAACCTCTCTCCACCAAGGGTACTGCTTTCAGACCCTTGACACCCTCTGGGCCCTGCTGGTTCCTTGTTCTTCAGATGCACTGAGACCTCATGTTCATGGTGATAAATCCACTTGGAACCCAAAGCCTTTGGAGCCCTAAACCACTCTGACCCCTCTTATTGCTCTGATTTCTAAGGTGCTCTGAGGGTTAATCCTACCTGAGCCCTCAGTTGGATTTGAACCTAACAGCACTGAAACCCTGCTGAGCCTGACAGAACATTGGATCCTCTACCAACTGTTGAAACTACTTCTACATTATACTTACTATTAGGTGTCATTTTTTCCTTTGCAGTTCAGAGAAACTCCATTGATATACTGTCTCCAGAAGGTCCTCTCCTCTCTCACAATCCACAACCTTTCTATGTTTCATCCATTCATCCATTCCTTAATTCAATTATATTTATTGAGCACTTACCGTGTGCAGAACACTGTACTAAGTGCTTGGACAGTACAATTCGACAACAGATAGTGACAATCCCTACCCTACAATGGGCCCACAGTCTAGAAGGTGGAGGCAGACAACAAAAGAAAACAGGTAGACAAGCATCAGTAACATTAAAGCGGATAAAAAGAATTATTGATATATGTATACATCATTAATAAATAAAGAGAATAATAAATATGTACAAATGTACACAAGGTCTGTGGGGAGGCAAAGGGGGTAAAGCAGAAGGAGTGAGTAGAAGTGATGGGAAGGGGAGGAGGGGCAGAGGAAAAAGTGGGAGTGGGCTCAATCTGGGAAGACCTCCTGCAGGTGGTGAGGTCTAAGTAGGACTTTGAAGACGGAAAGATCACCAGTTTTGTAGATGTGAGCACAGAGGGCATTCCAGGCCAGAGGTAAGACGTGGGTCCAGGGGTCAAGGGCGGGACAGGTGAGAACGAGGCACAGTGAGGAGGTTGAATTCTTCCATTTCCAATGGTTCTTCTAACGGTTTTTCCATTTCTAACCCCCATCTGCTTTGGATGCCTAATCCTTCAGAACCCCAAAATAACCTGGGTCCTCCCAAAGCTTTCTACACCTTCCAACAACCTTATTGTTAATCCCTTTGACCCCTTAGCCACTCTCCTTACCAATGTGATTGAACCTTTAGAGGTCCAAAGCCCTGATTTCAGCTCAGGTGGAATTGATTCTGAGTCCTAACGTTTAGGTGCCATCTGCGGCTCGGGGACCTGTTTTCTTTCTGTGCTCTTGAGTGGCACCTAATAACAATAATAAGAATAATAATCATAATGTTGGTATTTGTTAAGCACTTACTATGTGCAGAACACTGTTCCAAGTGCTGGGGTAGAAACAGGGTAATCAGGTTGTCCCACGTGAGGGTCACAGTCTTAATCCCCATTTTACAGATGTGGGAACTTGGGCACAGAGTAGTTAAGTGACTTGCCCACAGTTATACAGCTGACATGGCAGAGCTGGGATTCAAACCCATGACCTCTGACTCCCAAGCCCGGGCTCTTGCCACTGAGCCATGCTGCTTCCTAGGCATAATCCCACTGAGCTCTAAGGCAATCGGACTAATGATGGTTAGAGGCTTAATGGCTCTGGCTCCTTTAACATCTCTGGGCCACAATAACCCTGATCTCTATTTCAATCTATGCTCTGGCCCCTTCTGAGCCCCAGTGGTTCTCATCCCAAGGATGCTCAGCTTGTGAAACTCACTGTGACCCCAATCCTTTGGAGCTCTCAACCAACTTTGTGTGTGCCCAGTTCTGCTTGAAGCCCTAACCCAAATAAGCCCTGGAGAAGAGTCAGTCCTCTGACCAGGGTTGGAACTATTTCTTTGGTGACTGTTAGACACCTGTATCTTTAGCCTTGCCCAGCCTGGGTAGCTCGGTTCCCAGAAGGATTAGAGATCAGAGTCGATGGCACCTGAGTGGAACAGACAACTTTAGCAAGCGAGGGCTCAAAGGCAATGGGCTCAGAAGGATTAGGGCTACGTTGGGATTAAGTTTGCCAGAAGATTGTTAGTCGAAGAGCAGTTTAAGGGATTTGAAGGTTTAGGAATCAAAGGGCACTAAGGGCCCCAGGGATTAAGCCCCCGAGTGGTTTAAAGGGAGGTGAAAGGATTCAGATTCAGAGCGGTTTAGGGCCCAGCTGGATTGGGGTTCAAGAGAGAGATGGAGTGTGCCAAAGGATTGAGCACTGGGGAGAAGTAGGGCTCGGGAGAACTGTGCAGCCAAGAGCAGGGGCAGGGCTGCCATAGAGTGGAGACTCAAGGAGTTCTGGGCTCTGGGTTCGGCGGGACTGGGGCCCCTGGTGATATCTGGTGCAAAACCCTGAGTCCTAAGGGAGGGTGGGGGTTCAGAATTGTTTAGTTGTCTACTGGCTGAGGCCCAGAGCAGCATGGGGAGCCCAAGATTTACATCTGAGATAGAGTCAGGCACACTGGGCTATATGTGCCTTAAGAGTGTTGGGCCTAGAGCTCTGAAAAGTAGAGAACTCCAAGCTAGTTGGGGTTCAGGCCAATTAGGACTTAGAAATCTTAGGTCTCGGGACCGCTGGGGAGGAAACAATTAGGTTTCCAAAGACACAGGAACTGATGCCAAGAGGGCCCTGAAGGAACAAGACCCCAGGGAGGTTTTACAGCTCAAAGCAGAAGGAGGATTGAGCGATGTTTAGGGCTCAGGCTGATTGGATTCTGAGCACTTGAAGGTTTTCTGAAGGGTCAGTGCCTGCAACAGTTAAGGACTCAGAAGATGTTGAGATCGGGGTGGTTGAATGGCTCAAAAGATTTGAATTGAAGTGTGTTCATCTCTCTTTTCATGTCGTGACTGCTTGTGTTTTTTGAGGGTGGGTGTGTGCGTGAATGTATGTGTGTGTGTGTGTGTGTGTGAATGTGTGGAATGTGTGTCTCGCCATAGAAATTTGTAGATGGCAGAGTGGGGGAGGGAGCAGGAGTTAGGGGATTGGGCTCAGAGTTGTATGGGGCTCAAAAATGTTGGGACTTGAAAGGGTGCCAGGGGTCATATGGATTCAGACTCAGAACACTTAAAGGCTCAGGAGGATTCGTGCTCATTAATGCCATTCGTGTCAATGGAGTGCCGGGGAAAGCTCAGGGTTAGGGTGTTTAATGGTCTCCAAAGACTTAGGTCCAATTATGTTCCAGAGGATTGTTCCTTCTGTAGGGCTTGAAGAGTTCCATTACGGTCTCAGGAGTGTGAGGACTCTGAGGTAGGTGTTAGGACCCGGGGCAGAAAAGTGGGTCAAAAGATTAGAAAACAAAGCTATTGAGAGCAGCTTCAGAAGATGGAGGGCCCAAAGCAGACTGGGGCCTAAAGGTTGGGGAGGAGAGCCAGTGGCACCTGAGCAGAATGGGGGCCTTGAAGAAGTGAGAGTTCAAAAGAATTTGGGTTCTTCAGATTGGGCAACTCTGAGCCGAACACTAGACAAGGAGACAGAGTGATAATAATAATACTAATAATAATAATGTTGGTATTTGTTAAGTGCTTGCTATGTGCAGAACACTGTTCTAGGCTCTGGGGTAGATACAGGGTAATCAGGTTGTCCCACGTGAGGCTCACAGTTAATCCCCATTTTAATAATGTTGGTATTTGTTAAGCGCTTACTATGTGCAGAGCACTGTTCTAAGCGCTAGGGGAGACACAGGGGAATCAGGTTGTCCCACATGGGGTTCACAGTCTTAATCCTCATTTTACAGATGAGGTAACTGAGGCCCAGAGAAGTTAAGTGACTTGCCCACAGTCACTCAGCTGACAAGTGGCAGAGTTGGGAATCAAACCCATCACCTCTGACTCCGAAGCCCAGGCTCTTTCCACTGAGCCATGCTTCTTCTTTATTGGGGGGTACTCACATAGCTGTAGTACAGCAAGCAAGGGAAGGAGGGGGCCTGAGTCCTAATCAGCAGAGCAGGCACTGCAGGGTTCTGTCAAAATGCCTACAATTAATGATTGCAGCAATGCCTCTTATATAGCCTACTTATGCATTTGTGTGCGAAGCCCCCTCATACTGGTTAGCCCTCCTCGTGTTTCCAGGATGTCTAGTAGATTGGGACAGTTTTCATTCCACATTCTTGTAGTGTAGCTGTTCCGTGTCCTTGCTGGGTGTTGTTCAAGCTGAGGAAGGGCCATGTCCTTGCTTTTGGCTGCTCAAGTGGAAGAAAGCACAAATTCACAGTTAGGGCACTCTTCCCACAAGAGCCCAGATGGATTGGGATTTAAAAGAGATTCAGTGTGCTGAAGAATTGAGCATCAGAGAGGTGTAGAGTTTGGAAGAACTGTGTAGCTTAGCACAGTTTGAGGGTTGTGAGAGGTATGGAGGCACTAGGATTTCTGGGCTCAGCGGGTCTGGGGCCCAGTGTGATTATTAGAATCAAGTCCTAAGCGAGGCTGAGGACTTGGAATTCCTCTGGGTGAGGGTCCAAAGCAGCTCAGGACACTCAAGAATTGCCCTCCATTAGTAGATTAGTTCTGAGAAAGAGTAGGGCACCCTGGGCAATGAGTGTTCTGAAGGTGCTAGGGGTTCAGAAACATGTGGGCTCTGAGAAATTGAGAATTCTGAGTGATTTATGGTTGCAGGTTCTTATGGCTTCCACAATGTGGATGACACCTAAATCTTTATTTTCTCCCCTTTTCTCTTCCCTCCCTCCCAGTCGCTCCTCCTCCCTTGGGGATCCCTCTATTTGGCTATCCTCCTGCCACCTAAAACTCAATATGTCCAAGACAGAGCTCCTTATCTTTCCTCCAAAACTCCATCTTCTCACAAAGTTTCCCAACACTGTTGACGACACAACCATCTTTCTTCTCACACAAGCCAGCAGACTTGATGCCATCCTTGACTCTGCTCTCTTATTCACCCCAAATATCCAATCCGTCTCCAAAGCCTGCAAATCTCACCTTCACAACTTTGCTAAGATCCACCTTTCCTCATCATCCGAACTGTTAACATGGTAGCACAATCACTCTTCTTATCCTGTCCAGGTCACTGCATCAGCCCTCTCTCTGACAACCCAACCTCCTGCCTCTCCAGTCATAATTCAGGCCATTATTTAGGACAGTGCCAAAGGATCAGGGCTCGTAGTGAATTCCACCTGAGCCGGAATTCAGAACTCCAGCACGTTAGTGTGCAACCACTTCTGCTCCTGCAGTTTCCACTATCATCTCTATGCAGATGACACCCAAGTTGATATCTCCTCCCCCGTTCTGTCTCTCTTCTTCCAGACTTACATATCCTCCTGCTTTCAGGACGCCTCTACTTGGGTGTCCTCCTATCTCCCAAAACTCAACGTTGTCCAAGACAGAGCCCCTTTTGTCCCCTCCCAAACCCAGTCCTCTCCCAAACTCTTCCAACACTTTGGATGGCACAACTATCTTTTCTCTCACCCAAGCCCACAACCATAGAGCCATCCTTGACTCTGTTCCTTCATTCATTATACATAACCAATCTGTCACCAGAGCTGGCCAATCTCTTCTACACAACATTGCCAAGATCCACCTTTTCTTCTAAGGATTATGCTCAGGGAATTGCAGGACTCAGAACGATTGGTTCACTAGGGGCTCTCAGAAATTCCAAATCAGGATCAAGATGAAGTACTCTTTCGGTCTCTCTTGGGTTCAGTCCTTGAGGGAAAGTAGACAAATCCACTGAAGGACTCAGGTTGGATTAGCCCTGAGAGAGATTTAGGGCTCAAAGTGATTAGGTGACTCAGAGCTTTCTAGGCCTCCGAAGGAATCAGTCTCCAAGAGGATTTATCCTCAGAAGTGTGATGGCTCTGGAGCTCTCAAGGACATGGAACCATCAGAGCCCAGATGGGGCAGGGGTCCAAATGCAGTAACCTCAGTGGGGAGAGGTTGAAAATCAGCCAAGTGAGGCTCAGGCGGATAGGGCTCGAAATAGAGTAAGGCAGAGAACAATCAGAGGAGCCCAGAGTGTTCTAGGGCACAGAGACGGGGAACTGAATGATGAGAATGTAGAGCCATCTAGGACACCTTCCAAAGGAGTAGGGCCAGAAGCAAATCGGGGCCAAGAAGAGGAGGGCGCACGGCCAATGGCACCTGAGCAGAATGGGCACCTTGAGCAAGTGAGGGTTTCAATTAATGAGGTTACTGAGTGGTTGGGAGTTCAGAAAGACTAAGGTTCTTTTGGCTAAAAGTTCTCCAGACGGCTCCAGGTGAAGAGCACTTTGTGGGATGGTATTGGTGAGCATTCTAAGTCCCAGAGTAGTTTTGAAGGAGTGGAAAGGATCAGGACTCAGAGTAGTTTAGGGTCCAGTTGTATTGGGAGATGGAGTGTGCTGACGAATTGAGCATCAGAGAGGTGTAGGGCTCGGGAAGAACTGTGCAGCTCAGTGCAGATTGAGGGCTGTGGCAAATGTGGAGGTGCAAGGAATTCCGGTTTCTGGGTTCTGCAGGACTGGGGCCCCGTACAATTTTCAATCTAAAAGCTTGAGTCCTAAGTGAGGTTGAGGACTGAGAATTGCTTGAACGTTCTCTGGATGAGAGCCCAGAGTACCTTGGGGTGTCGATGAATCACCCCAGTGAGTTGGGTTTGGTCTGAGAAAGATTAGTACACCCTGGGTGATGAATGCTCTGAGGGTCTAGTGCATGAGGGGTTGAGGAAGGGGACCAAAAACAAGTGGGCTCTGAGAAGATGGGAATTGCGAACAATTTGGGACTGAGGCCAATTAGGACTCAGAGACCTTAGGTCTCAGGGACACTGGGGAGGGAATTATTAGGATTTGGAGTGAATTAGGGCTCAGGAAGACTCGGGGTCCAATTCCACATGCTCCCAGAAGGAACAGGGCCTGTGGGGAGTTTTAGGGTTTAAAGCAGTTGGAGGCATGAGTGCTGTTCAGGGTTCAGACGAACTCAGATTCAGAGCACTTGGAGGGCTCCAAAGAGTCAGGATCGGTGGACATTAAGGGCACCAGATGTTTAGAGATCAGTGCGGTTAAGTGACTGAAAAGATTTTGTTTGAACAAAAGTGAGTGTGTGTCTGTGTGTGAGGATGTGTGTGAGTTTGTGTGTGAGAGAGCGTGTGTTGGTGGGTGTGCGTATTGGGGGTGTACATGAGTGTTTGTGTGCATCCATGCATGTGTGTACGTATGTGTCCTTTATGTGTGTGTCCTCATAAGAATCTCTAGGAGGTGGTATGGGAGAAGAGAGGGTAGGAGTTAGGGTGTTGGGTTCAGAGTTATGCAGGACTCAGAAGCTTTGGGGTTCAGAGCAGTGTCAGGGATCGGATGGATTCAGATTCACTGCATTTAAAGGCTCAACAGGACTCGTGCTCACTGCAATTAATGGAGGGCAGGGGAAGGCTAAGAGATCATTCATTCATTCATGCATTCATTCATTCAATAGTAGTTATTGAGATTATGTAAATGAGATAAAGTCGGGCAACTGGGAGATAAGTGCTTTGAGGGTCTTGGGGGCTCAGATACCCATGGGCCCTGAGAAGTAGAGAATACTGAGCTATTTGAGGTTCAGGTCAATTAGGACTCAGAGATCATAGATCTCAGAGATACTGGGGAGGAAATGATTAGGTTTCCAAAGAAATTGGGGTGCGACTCCACAAGGGTTCAGAAGGAGCAGGACTCTAGGTAAGTTTTACAGCTCAAAGCAGAAGAAGGGGTGAGCACTGTTTAGGGCTAAGACTGATTCAGATTCTGAGCACCTGGTGGTCTCTGGAGGGTCAAGGATGGAAGCAGGTAAGGGCTCAGAGGTTTAGAGATTGGTGTGGTTGAAAGGTCCAAAAGATTTGAACAGAATTATGTGTGTCTGTTTGCGAGGCTGTGTTTATGTGTTGGTTAGTGTCTGTGTGAGTGTGTTTTGTGTGTATGTGTGTGCCTCTGCACGTATTTGTAGGTGCCAGGGTCAGGGAAGAGCAGGTGGAAGTTAGGGTGTCAGATTCAGAGTTGTCTAGGGCTCAAGTGTTGAGGCTCTGAGCGCTGACAGGGTTGTATGGATTCTGGCTCAGAACACTTAAAGGCCCAGGAGGATTTGTGATCACAGCGGTTCAGTGCCTAAGGAGTCCTAAATGCTTAGAACACCTCGTGGCACATAATAAGCGCTTAACAAATAACATAATTATTATTAATGGAGGGTTGGGGAAGACTCAGGGATTGGGAGTTGAACCGTCCCCAGAGATTTAGAGGGGAACCATCCTGGCCGTCAATCAGGTCCACAGGCTTGGTTTCATCCCGGACTCCGCTCTCTCATTCACTCCACATATCCAATCTCTCACCATAGCCTGCTAGTCCCACCTCTGCCACATTGCAAAGAACCACCCTTTCCTTTCCATTCAAACCACTTTCATATTAGTCCAATCACCCAGCCTTTCCGCCCGACTGGATTACTGCATCAATCTCCTTTAAGACCTCCCAACCATCTTCAAAGATCGTCATCGTGTTGCCCCTTCTTACCTCATGTCCCTTTTCTCCTTCAACATCCCAGCGCACACACTACTCTCCTCTGGTGCTAACCTTCTCACTGTGCCTCATTCTCACCTGTCCTGCCGTTGAACCCCGACCCAGTCCACTCTGACTCCAGAGTGGAGTGTCTATCTCCACTTCTGTCCAAACTTCATTCTAGTGTCCAGATCATTTTTACAGAAACGTTCCAGCCATGGCACTCCTCTCCTCAAAAGTCTCCAATGGTTGCCTATCAACCTCCGTATCAAAGAAAAACTATATTCTGCACTGTAGTCTTCAAAGATTTCATCATCTTGCCCCCCATCTCCTTCTACACCTCAGCCCACATACTCATCTCCTCTGCTGCTAACCTTCTCACTAGGCCTCGTTCTCTCCTGTTCCGCCCTCAACCCTGGCCCATGTCTTACATCTGACCTGGAACACCCTCCCTCCTCAGATCTGTCAAACAATCAGTCTTTTCCCTTCAAAACCCCTCTGAAGTTGTACCTCCTCCAAGCGGGCTTCCCAGTCCAACGTCTCATTTTTCCTCAGCTCCGCTGCTTCTCCACATCACCTTCACTAGCACCCTTTGCTTTAAACCTGTCTCCCCACCTCACAGCACTTATGTAAAGATGTACATATCTATGATTCTATTTATTTATATTGATGGCTCTTTATTTGTTTTGATGGATCAGAAATCTGGATGGTGAAATAACTAGGCCCCCGAAAGCACTGAACTTGGTAGAGAGCAATTGAAAGTCGGAGTGGACTAGGGCTCAGAGCAGCTTAGGGCACAGAACCATCAGGGCTTAGATTGGTCAAGAGTCCAGAAAGAGGTGTCACCCTGCAGCAGGCTGGGACACCGAAAGACCAGGGCTAGGCCCCTATTGGGGGTAGACAGATTGAGGCCTCTGAGTGTTCTTGGGGCTATGAAGAGACCTGAGGACTCAGAGTGGGGCAAAGAACAGATCTGAGGACTCAAAGTGCCTTCCTATAGCTCAGGAACAATTAAAGTCCCAGAGAGAGGTGAATGTGTCACCCCTCTCCTCAAAAATCTCCAGTGGTTACCTATCAACCTCTGTATCAAAGAAAAACTATAGTCTTCACTATAGTCTTCAAAGATCTTCATCATCTTGCCCCTTCTTATCTCCCTTCCCTTCTCTTCTTCTACAGCTCATCACACACAATCTGCTCCTCTGATGGCTCCCTTCTCACTAGGCCTCGTTCTCTCCTGTTCTGTCCTCCACCCTGGCCCATGTTCTACCCCTGACTGGGAATGCCCTCCCGCCTCAGATCTGTCAAACAGTCAACCTTCTCCTTTCAAAACCCTACCGAAGTTGTACCTCTTCCAAGAGGGCTTCTCATTCCAACCTCCCACTTTTCCTCAGCTCCCCTGCCCCTCCACAACACTTTAACTAGCACCCTTTGATCTAGCCCTCTTTCTCTACCCCACAACTCTTAGGTAAAGATGTACGTATATATGATTCTGTTTATTTATGTTGATGACTCTTTACTTGTTTCGTTGTGTATATATCTAGAATTCTACTTATTTCTATTGCTGACTGTTCCCTTGTTTTGATGTGTATATATCTACAACTCTATTGATTGACATCCCTGAGCTCACCAAGGGAGTATAGATGGAGAACAGAAGAGGGCCAAGACCTGACTCTTGAGGAACCCCTACAGTTAGTAGATGGGAGAGGAAGGGGGACCTTGTGAAGGAGTCCTAGAATGAACGTCTAGAAAGATAAGAGGAGAATAAGGAGAGGACCAAGTCTGTGTAGCCTAGGTGAGATAAGGTGTGGAGGAGAAGGGGGTGGTCGACCTTGTCAAAGGCAGCTGAGAGATCGAGGAGGATTAGGATAGAGTAGGAGCCACTGGATTTGGCAAGAAGGAGGTCATGGGTGACCTTTGAGAGAGCAGTCTCAGTAGAGTGGAGGGGACGGAAGCCAGATTTGAGGAGGTCCAGGAGAGAGTAAGAGTGGAGGAATTCAAGGCAGCGAGGATAAATGTAGTGTAGGTTTCGGGAGACTTGGATTCCGATCTCTCGGAGGCGCAGAAGGATCAGGAACCAGGGGACTTTTATTGTTCATTGCAGTAGGAGAGATGAATGCTGCTTTGGTCTCCCACTGATTTGGATTCAGAGTACTTGCAGAGCTCCAAAGAGTCAATACCCATGGCAGTTAAGGGCTCAGGAGTTTTAAAGGTTGATGCAATGGAATGCTCAGAAAATTTGTTTTGAATAGAGAAGTTCTTGTGCCTGTGCGGAAGGGTGTGTGTGTGAGTTGGACTGTGTGTGATAGTGTGTGTGTGAGACAGAAAGAATGTCTCTGTGTGTCTGTAGGTGTCAGGATATGGAAAGAGCAGGCTGTAGTTAGGGCATTTGGTTCAGAATTTTGTAGGAGTCAGAAGTGTTGGGGCTTGGAGCTGTGTTGAGAATTGGTTGGATTAGGAGACAGAGCACTAAAAGGTTCAGGAGGATTCGTGCTCACAGCAGTTAACAGAGGGCTGGGGAAGGTTCATGGATTGGGTTTTGAATGGTCCCCTAAAACTCAATTCCAACTAATAATGTTGGTATTTGTTAAGCGCTTACTATGTGCCGAGCACTGTTCTAAGCGCTGGGGTAGACATAGGGGAATCAGGTTGTCCCACGTGGGGCTCACAGTCTTAATCCCCATTTTACAGATGAGGGAATTGAGGCACAGAGAAGTTAAGTGACTTGCCCACACTCACACAGCCGACAAGTGGCAGAGCTGGGATTCGAACTCATGAGCCCTGACTCCAAAGCCTGTGCTCTTTCCACTGAGCCACGCTGCTTCAACTGTAGTTGAGGGAACCAACAAAGTGGGGACAAAGAGAGTTTTACCCACGGAGAATCTTAGGAATGAGAACCACTGGGGCTCAGGAAAAGCTAGAGCACAGATAAAGATAGGGCTCAGGCCTACTAGGGCTCAGAGATGTTTAAGGACCCAGAGCTCTGAAGCCCCTAAGCTTCGTGATTCTGAATGCCTTAAAGCTCACTGAATTATTCCACATTGGCCCACAAGGGTACAGAAGGAGAACAGGGCCGAGAGCAGCAGAAGGCACCAAATGATTAGGACTCAGAGAGAATTCCACCTGGGCTGAAATCAGGGCCTCAGACGCAATTGGGTTCAATGTCTCTTATTCCATCCTAATCGTCCTCAACCCCTCAGCCGCCTTTGACACTATGGACCATCCTCTTCTCAACAACATGTCATCCAATCTTGGCGTCACTGATTCTATCCTCTCCTGCTTCTCTTCTCATCTCTCTGGTCATTCATTCTAAGTCTCCTTTGCAGGCTCCTCCTCCCCCTTTCATCCCCTAACTGGAGGGGTTCTTCATGTGTCAGTTCTTGGTCCTCTTCTATTCTCCAGGTATACTCAGTCCTTTGGTGAACTCAATTGCTACCCCAACTTCAACTATCATGTCTAAGCAGATGATACCCAATCTATGCCTCCTCTCTCATTTTCTCTTCCTCCCTCCAGGCTCAAGTCTCCTGCTGCCTTCAGGACATCTTTACTTGGATGTCCTACTGCCACCTCAAACTCAACATGTCCAAGTCAGAGCTACTTATCTTCCCTCGGACACCCTACTTCTATCTCTGTCTTTTCTGTCACTGGGGACAACACGACCATCCTTGCCATCTCACAAGCCCGTAGCCTTGGTGTCATCCTTGAATCTGCTCTCTCATTCACCCCACATATCCCATCTGGCTCTAAAGCCTTCCTGTCTCCCATTACAACATGACCAAGATCCATCCTTTCCTCTTCACTCAAACCACTACCACGTTGGTACAGCCACCCATCCTAACGCAAATGGATTACTACATCAGCCTCCTTTAAGACCACCCAACCTCAGGTCTCTCCCCCCTTCAGTCCATACTTCATTCTACTGACCAAATTGCCTTTCTAGAAGAAATGTTCTGGACATGTCATCCCTGTCCTCAAAAATCTGCTGAAGAGAGCTAGTTTGGCAGAGGTGAGCAGGGAGGGCATTCCAGGCCAGAGATGGAAGGTGGGCCAGGGGTCTATAACGGGACAGGCTAGAACAAGACACAGTGAGGAGGTTAGTGCAGAGCTCTTCCAATTCTAATGGTTCTTCTAACAGTTCTTCCATATCTAATGGATCTTCCAATGGTTCTTTCATTTCTAACGGTTCATCTAATGGTTCTAACGGTTTTTCTAAGTACTAACGGTTCCTCCATTAGTGTTGGCATGGTTTTGAGCCATCTAGCTGCTACACTTTCTGTTCCATATTTTCCCTGGAATTCTCCTAGTATTAATGTCTACTCCAGAAAATTTTTCCTTGTGATGATGAGTCCAAAATATGCTAATCTAAGTCGAGTCTGTTGGTCTTCCAAAGACTGCTTTGACTGTATTTGCTCTCCAATCCATTTCCATGCTTTTCAGGCAGTCCATGGTATTTACCAAAGTATTCACCAACACCACATTTCAGAAGGATCAACGTTCTTTCAATCCTGCTTTTTCATTGTCCAATATTCTGATCCATACATTGTCAGTGGAAAAACCACGGAACTGGTAATTTGGATTTTTCTGGTGCTTCTTAGATCAGTACATTTCAGGACATCTTCCAAGCTTTTCTATGAAGTCTTCTTAATGAGAATCTCTGCAGACACAATTGGGTTCAATGCCTCTTATTCCATCCTAATCATCCTCAACCTCTCAGCTGCATTTGACACTATGGACCATCCTCTTCTCAACAACACGTCATCCAACCTTGGCTTCACTGACTCTGTCCTCTGGTGGTTCTCTTCTTATCTCTCTGGCCATTCATTCTCAGTCTCCTTTGCAGAATCCTCCTCCCCCTCTCATCCCCTAAGTGTAGGGGTTCTTCATGGGTCAGTTCTTGGTCCTCTTCTATTCTCCATGTATACTCAGGCCTTTGGTGAACTCAATTGCTCCCCCGGCTTCAACTATCATCTCTAAGTGCATGACAACCCAATCTATGTCTCCTTCCTCATTTTCTCTTACTCGGTCCAGGCTCAAGTTTCCTCCTGCCTTCAGAACATCTTTACTTGGATGTCTTACCACCACCTCAAATTCAACATGACCAAGTCAGAGCTCCTTATCTTCCCTTCCAAACCCTGGTCTAGCCCTGTCTTCCCTGTCACTTGGGATAACACCACCATCCTTCCCGTCTCACAACCCCACAACCTTGGCATTATCCTTGACTCCTCTCTCTCATTCACCCCTGATATCCAGCGTGGCTCTAAAGCCTTCCCTTCTCACCATTACAACATCAACCAGATCTGCCCTTTCCTCTCCATTCAAACCACTACCACCTTAGTACAATCACCAATCCTATCCCAAATGGATTACGATATCAGTCTCCTTTAAGAGCATTCAACCTTAGGACTCTCCCTGCTTCAGTCCATACTTCATTCTACTGACCATATTATCTTTCTAGAAGAAGCGTTCTGGACATGTCACCCCATCCTCAAAAATCCCCAATGGTTGCCTAACAACCTTCATAGCAAACAAAAACTCCTCACTACTGTCTTCAATGATCTCCATCACATTTCCCCTTCGTACCTCATGTCCGTTCTCTCCTTCAACAAACCCTGCCCTCACAGTCCACTCCTCTGGTGCTTACCTTCTCACTGTGCCTCCTTCTCACCTGCCCTGCCATTGACCCTGGGCCCAATGTCTTACCTCTGTCCTGAAACACATTCCCTCCTCACGTCTGCCAAACGGTCACCCTCTTCTGCTTCAGAGCCCTACTGAAGGCTCATCCCTTCCAAGAGGTCTCCCCAGACTATGCCCTCATTTTCCTCGGCTTCCCTTCCCCTTCACATCACCCCCAACTCACTCCATTTCATTTGCCCCATCCCCCCGAACAGCGTTTGTGTACAAATTTATATATCTATAATTCTATTTATTTATATTAATGTCTGTTTACTTGTTTGGATGTGTATGTATCTACAATTCTATTCATTTATATTTATGTCTATTTACTTGTTTTGATGTCTGTCTCCCTCCTTCTAGATTGTAAATCTGGTGTGGGCAGGGATTGTCTCTCTTAACTGCTGAATTGTACTTTCCAAGTAGTAAGTACAGTACTATGCCCCCAGTAAAAAACAGTGACTATGGTTGAACGAATGAATAAGTGAGTGAACCGGATGGGACCACCTAAGCGCCTAACGACTCAGAGGATTAATGCTCAGGTTGGCTTAGGGTGCAGATAGCTGCAGACAGGTCCAGGACATTTTCAGGCTTTGACAGACTAAGAGTCAAAAGTGGCTTGGGGGCTGCATGGATTGGCACATGGAGTTGTTTTAAGGGAGAAGAAAAACTAAGTCTCGGAATGGGACAGTGCCCAAAAGGATTGCGACTGAAGATGGATGTAGTGTGTAACCAGATTAGGACTCAGAGCGCTGTAGTGCTAAGAACAAGAATTAAGGATTCGGAAAAGCCGAGGGCTCTGAAGCATTAGGAATGGGGAGCAGGTTTGAAGCCAGACAGATCAGAGTTGGGAGCAGTTATGGGCTGAGATTATTAGGGTTCTTGGGGTCCGAGGGAGTAGGCCTCAGAGCGGTCAGGAGGGGCCTGATGCTTTTGGAGTCCAGAAGGAACAGGGCCAAAAGCCATTTAGGGCTCAGAAGGATTGGTGCCCATAGCATGGTAGGGCTCCGAAGGATTGGTGCTCAAGGTCTTCTCTGGGCTTCCGAATCAGGATCAGGTCTCTGAAGGATTTGGAGGCAGAAGTGGCTTTGGGCCCACCAGGGTTGCCACCTGGAGTTGTTTTAATGGAGAAGAAAAGCTAAGACAGAGGGCAGAGGTCACCCAGGGATTAGGACTGAGAGAAAATTCCACCTGAGCTGGAATTAGCTCCTCGAGCACGTTAGGGATCAACCGCTCCCACTCCCACGATTACTTCTATCATTTCTATGCACATGACAGCCCAAATCTGTATCTCCTCTTTTGTTCTTCCTCCCGCAACCTCCAGGTCACAGCTCCTCCAGCGTTCAGGACATCCCCATTTGGATGTCCTCCCTCCACCTAAAATTCAACATGTCCAAGACAGAGCTCCTAATCTTCCCTCCCAAACCCTGTCTTCTTCTATCTCACAAGCCCACAGCCTTGGTGTCATCCTTAACTCCTTACTCTCATTCACCTCACATATCCAATCCATCACCAAATCCTCCTAATCTCATCTGCAAACCATCGCCAAGATCCACTTTTTCCTCCCCATCCAAACCACTGCCATGTTACTCCAACCACTCATCCTATTCTGACCAAATTGCTGCATCAGCCCCCTTTCTGACCTCCCAACCTTCAGCTTCTCCCCATCTCAGTCCATACTTCACTCCACTGCCTAGATTATCTTTCTACAGACACTTTCAGGGCATATCACCCTCCTCCTCAAAAATCTCCAGTGGTTGCCTGTCAACCTCTGAATCAAACAAAAACTCCTCACCTTTGGCTTTAAGCTCTCCATCACCTAGCCCCTTCCTATTCATTCAATAGCATTCATTCAATAGTATTTATTGAGCGCTTACTATGTGCAGAGCACTGTACTAAGCGCTTGGGATGAACAAGTCGGCAACAGATAGAGACAGTCCCTGCCGTTTGATGGGCTTACAGTCTAATCGGGGGAGACGGACAGACAAGAACAATGGCACTAAACAGCGTCAAGGGGAAGAACATCTCGTAAAAACAATGGCAACTAAATAGAATCAAGGCGATGTACAATTCATTAACAAAATAAATAGGGTAATGAAAATATATACAGTTGAGCGGACGGGTACAGTGCTGTGGGGATGGGAAGGGAGAGGTGGAGGAGCAGAGGGAAAAGGGGAAAATGAGGCTTTAGCTGCGGAGAGGTAAAGGGGGGATGGCAGAGGGAGTAGAGGGGGAAGAGGAGCTCAGTCTGGGAAGGCCTCTTGGAGGAGGTGATTTTTAAGTAAGGTTTTGAAGAGGGAAAGAGAATCAGTTTGGCGGAGGTGAGGAGGGAGGGCGTTCCAGGACCACGGGAGGACGTGACCCAGGGGTCGACGGCGGGATAGGCGAGACCAAGGGACGGCGAGGAGGTGGGCGGCAGAGGAGCGGAGCGTGCGGGGTGGGCGGTAGAAAGAGAGAAGGGAGGAGAGGTAGGAAGGGGCAAGGTGATGGAGAGCCTTGAAGCCTAGAGTGATGAGTTTTTGTTTGGAGCGGAGGTCGATAGGCAACCACTGGAGTTGTTTAAGAACCATTCCCTTCTCTTCTTTTACATCCCAGCCTGCACATTCCAGTCCTCTGGTGCTAAACTTCTCATTGTGCTTTGATCTCACCCATCTCAACCCACCCCTGAACCTCTACCTACGTCTAGCCTGGAATGTCTTCCCTCCTCAAATCTGCCCTCACTCTTCGCCCCTTCAAAACACTTCTGAAGGACAATCTCCTTCATTAGGCCTTCCCAGGCTATGAACTCTTTTCCACAGCTCCCACTCCCTTCTGCATCACCTTGACTTATTCTCTTTGCTCTTTCCCCCTCTCCCTGACCCTCAGCATTTATGAATATATGTGTATATCTATGATTCTATTTATTGATTTTCATGCCTGTTCTGATAGCACGGGATAGCAGGAAAGGCTGAGAGACAGGAGATAATACTGCTGATGCCCATGGGATAATTGAAAGGACAAGAGAAAGTCAATGGGCAGTCAGCATGTGGTTTATTGATTACAGTGAAGCATTTGTCTGTGTCAATCATGAAAAACTCTGGAGCATATTAAAGAAAATGGGCTTGCTGGGCCATTTAATTGCATTGGTATGGAACATGTGTCCTGAACGGGAGGCTTCAGTAAGAACAGAATATGGAGAAACAGATTGGTTTCTCTTCAGTAAGGGGGAAAGACAACGAGGTACCTTGTCTCTTATTTCAAACCCTGGGGCCCTTAAGCTGCTTTGAATCCCAACTCTTCGCATCCCTTAAAGTGTTCTTCACCCAGAACCTCCTGGCAAACCTTTACCCATCTGGGTCCTTTTAAGAACCTTATAAATCCTTACAAGAACCCTATCTCTTCATCCTTAATTCCTGAATTCATAGTGAGAATTCACTATGAGAAACTGGAGCGGATAACGGTGAATGGGGAGTAGAGATTGGAAGAAGGAATATAAAAGAACCTGGGTAATGCTGATGCTACTGCCTTATGAACCTTTGAAAGTTTTATTTTGAAAAATTAAAGAACAGAGCAAAAAGATGGGGTCTATATTTGAACTTCAAGAATACGAAGATCAAGGTAACTGGAATTTTGTAGTGGATGGAGTGCAGATTAAAATAGGTGACAATTTTTCTCTCCTGGGATTGATAATCAATAATAAAAGAATGTGCACCAAATATTCATGTTAGGGAGACAAGCTATGGAGAACCTGGAAAAAGTCACGAGAGGTGGTGCTTTAAGAATTTCTAGAAAAATCCAAATTGTCAATTCTATAGTATTTCCAGTGTCAATGTAGGGATCAGAAAGCTGGATCCTGAAAAAACAGGACAGAAGAAATGTCAATTCTTTGAAATGTGGTTTTGGAAAAGGCTTTTGCAAAAACCTTGGACTGCCCAGAAAATGGATTGTGAGCAAATTAAGATAAAGGGGTCTTTGGAAGTTTAAATGACCAGACTTAGTTTAGCATACTTTGGACACATATTATTTTGGACTAATTCTCTGGAGAAGACACTAATGCTAGTAAAAGTACAGGGAAAATGTGAAAGAGACAGACCAGTAGCTAGATGGGTGGAGACCATAACACCAATAATGGAAGAACCTTTTGAAAGGTCACAGACTATGGCAGAGCAGTTTGAGGGCTGCAACGGATATGGAGGCCTAAGAATTTCTAGGCTCTGGCTCAGCAGATCTGGGGCCCATTGTGATTTTTGGTCCAAAGGTTTGAGTGCAAAGTGGGGTGGAGGATTGAGAATTCTTAGGTGTTGGCTTGATGAGAACCCAGAGCAGCTGGGAGAACTGAAGAGGACAGGACTTTCCGGGGACAGTATACCTGGAGTCGCTGTGAATCGCAAAGGACTGGACGGACTGGATGGCACATAATAATAATAATAATAATAATAATAATAATAATGAAGACTTAGGTCCAGCAGTTGGTAGAGGATCTGACATTCTGTTGGGCTTAGCTGGGTTCCGGCTCAGAGTGTTTTCAAGGCATGAGTGAGCCAGAGCTCAGGGTGGGGTTCAGGCTTGGAAGGATTGTGACAAGGTGAGTTTGATACTCAGAGAGGCTTAGAAATCTGAAAATCTGGGTGTAGGAGAGATCCACTGGGGACTTGGGCACCTGAAGACCCTGAGATGCATATGGGGACTCTGCTTGGGTGAGGGAATCTTCCCAAGGCGAAGGGTTCATAGCAGATAGGGTCCCAGCAGGATAGGGACCCTATTAAGAGGGGCCTTGAGTAGAAAGGGTGCCATGACTAACTGAGAGTTCCAAAGAATTTGGATGCCTAGGAGTTGGGGGCTGAGAAAGATTAAGACCCAGGCAGGTAAAATTTGGCCAGAAAGCTCTGGGTCAAGAACACTTTGAGGGATGTAAAGAGTTAGGCTTCAAAGCAGTTTAAGGGCCCCAAGGATTAAGCCCAGAGTAGTTTCAAGGGAACTGAAAGGACCCAAACTCTGAGTGGTTAGGAGCCTAGAAAGTTTACATCCCCTTGATTGTATTTATCGTGATTATGTTGTCTTGCTTTTGTCCATCTGTCTCCCCTGATTAGACTGTGAGCTCGTCACTGGGCAGGAATTGTCTCTGTTGCCGAATAGTACATACCAAGCACTTAGTACAGTGCTCTGCATGTAGTAAGCGCTCAGTAACATGAATGAATGAATGAATGCATGATTGGGATTCAAGAGAGATGTATGGTGCCAAAGGATTCAGTATTGAAAAGGGGTAGGGCTCAGAAGAACTGAGCAGCTCAAAAAGCATAGCTTGAGGGTTGCAACAGATATGTAGGCATAAGAATTTCTAGTGTTTGGTTTAGCAGGGCTGGGGCCCATTGTGATTTCTGGTCAGAAAGCTTGAGTTCAAAGTTAGGTTGAGGATGGATAATTGTTAGATGTTGGCTTGTTGAGTGTCCAGAGAAGTTTGGGAAACAGAAAAATTGCCCCGCATGCAGATTTATGTAAATGAGATAGAGTTGGGCACCTGGGCGATAAGGCTTTGAGGTTACTGGGGGGGGTCAGAGACTCATGGGCCCTGAGAAGTAGAGAATTCTGAGCTATTTGGGGTTCAATCCTATTAAGACTCAGTGACTGTAGGCCTCAGAGATGTTGGGGAGGAAATGATTATGTTTCTGAAGATTCGGAGCCCAATTCCACGAGGGTCCAGAAGGAGCAGGACTCTACGTAGGTTTGACACATCAGTGCAGAAGGAGGGGTGACCGCTGATTAGACCTCTGACTGATTCAGATTCTGAGCACTTGGAGGTTTCCAGAGGGTCAGTGCTGGAGGGATTAGGGCTCAGAAGGTTTAGAGATTGCTGCAGTTGAAAGGTCCAAAAGATTAGAATGGAACTACAAAGAGATATCCATTTGCAAGTCTGTGTTTATGTTTTTGTCTGTGTGTGTGTGTGTGTGTGTGTGTGTATGTGTGTGTCCCCGTAAGCATTTGTAGGTGACAGGGTGGGTTAAGAGTGGGTGGGATTTAGGGTGTTGGGTTCAGAGATGGGTAAGGCTCAGAGGTTTTGAGCCACAGAGCGGTGTCTGAAGGCGTATAGATTCCGGCTCAGAACACTTAAAGGCTCAGGTGTATTTGTAATTACGGCAGTTCAGTACTTAGAACAGGGCTCAGGGCTTAGAGTGGTGCTTGGCACATAGTGAGCGCTTAATAAACACCATAATTATCATTAATGGAGGGCTCAGGCATCGGCTGTTTAACTATCCCCAAAGACTTAATAGGGAATCAACCTTCCTGTCACACAAACCCTCAAGTTTGGTGTCATCCTTGACTCTGCTCTCTCATTCACCCCACATAACCAATCCATCACCAAAGCCTGCCAGTCTCACCTTCACAACATCAACAAGTTCCATCCTTTCCTCTTCTTTCAAACCGCTACCATTTTAGTACAGCCACCCATCCTATCCCGACTGAATTACTGCATCACTTCCTGTAAGTCCTCTCAACCTCCTGTCTCTCCCCACTTCAGTCCAAATTTCATTTTGCTGTCCAGATTACCTTTCTACAGAAACGTTCTGGGCATGTCAAGCCTCTCCTCAAGAATCTCCAGTGGTTGTCTATCAACTTATGTATCAAACAAAAACCCCTCATTATACTTTTCAAAGATCTCCATGACCTTGCCCCGTCTTACCTCACCTCTCTTCTCTCCTTCTACTTCTCAGCCCACCTACTCCACTCCTCTGGTGCTAAGCTTCTCATTGGGACACATTCTCTCCTGTCCCACCCTCAACCCTTGGCCCATGTCCTACCATTGGCCAGGAATGCCCTCCCTCCTCCAATCTGCCAAACAATCACTCTTCTTCCTTCAAAAAGTAGGTAGAAGGTGAACCTACTCCAAGAGGGCTTTCAAGACCAAACTCCCTCTTTCCCTTATCTCCC